>NC_055967.1:10942066-10982066 GCF_018492685.1 Alosa sapidissima | reverse complement strand
TAAATCTCCTCAAACAACTGTCTATCTTCCTCAGATCAACAAATTCCATTAAATGAAATGTACCCCATGAATCAGGGAGGAAATTAAATCCTGAACATACTGAATGTGTCCAGCAAAAGAGACGATCTTTTAATTACATTTTCTTCTGTTTAACAGCGTTTATTTATAAATTGGTTGAAATAAAGATTAACCTTTCAAATGTGTCTGGCATTTCCCCCTTTTCTCACACAAATGCAAAATTAATGCACATTTTTTCATCATTAGTTTAATTTCCAGGATGAGACTTTTGTTCTTTTGGCTGTTGAACTGTTACAGATGTTACAACCCTTCAGATTGTTTGCCTCTCTCCCTCTCCTTTCTCTGAATAATTCATTAAGCGTCATTAGCCAAGCGTGGAGCACCTCATTTAGCACAGTGGAGCTTCTCCCTACGTCTGCTTGACAGGCAATCAAAGTTTTTATCAGTGCATAAAATCTGCAATTTAGAAATATGCCCACAACAGTTAGAAGCTATCAGATAGCAAAGGAGTGGTATGGGTTGGTGAGTGAGTGCTGTGGCAATGAGATAGACAGGAGACAATGGTAACAAAACACGGTGACAGACAGGACTCTCTGTCGAATGACCGGCCATGTTATTCATTGTGCTCCATTCAAATGGCTTAACCTGATTCACTTGTGTTCTTAAGGTAAGCATATGGTTATAGCCAATTGCTTTTTTGACCAGTGCAATGCAGTAAGTTAATTTGTTGGTTTATGGTTCATATAGGTTATGTAGCTGTATATATTACACTTGCCAGAGGTTTCTACTTCTTCAAAAAAAGCAACTTAGCCCAAGGTGCAAATAATTTGCATATAAGGTAAATATGGGTGCTGAAAGGAGGATAAAGGCCTGCATACTGTTTTAAAAGCTCCTAGACAACTTTATTAAATATGGGTGTTGCCAAAGATGGAAGCAACCTCAGGTTGGATGGAAGGCATGTATAATGCTGAGATGAGATGTCTGTGTGTGTGTGTGTGTGTGTGTGTGTGTGTGTGTGTGTGTGTGTGTGTGTGCGTCTGTGCGTGCGTGCGTGCGCGTGCGTGTGTGTGTGTGTGTGTGTGTGAACTTCCATAGACAAAATAATCTCTCATTAAGACTGGTATGGATTCACAGAAAAATAACTGATATGTAGGCAAGGATAGCCCATTGACTGACGCACAGACGATACCAGGAGCAGCACCTGCACCGCCCATTCGCAGACGCTTTGACACATCAAACACGGTCTGCCAGGCCGGACAGTGAAAACACGCGTCCATTAAAACAAGACTCTACCCTTCTCTGACCCTCATTAAACACATGGGGCAGCCTTGGTAAAAGGCAAGCCAGATTTGTGTTTAATGATCCCGAAAGAAATGTAATTGACTGGGTAAGACCGTTCAAATGGCCTCCCAGCGCACGATGTTTACCATGACATATTTAATACAGGAGAGATATGAAATGCGCAGGTATTCTAGCAAAATAAGAAATGCACGCAGGGATATGGGGAGGAAACCCTGGCGTGAAGCCAATTTAACAATGGTTTATGTTTTTTATTTTAGCCTACTGCAGCCATTGTTCATTTCTTTCTTTCTTTTATTTATCTAAACTAACACTTAGCCCAGCTTTGTATGCAGATAATGCTGTCAATTGAGGACGTATCCTTGTTGATAATGACGCTGAATGTAGGAAGGAATAACAGCACGCCAGCTATCGTCCTATTGCTGACTTAGGCCTACATGGCGATTATATGAATAATTTGTATGAGGAAGGCTTGCTGTACGAAAGTTCAGGCAATCACATAAACTCTCCGTTTTGTCGCACGTAGTTAGTTACTGAATTTGCAATGCATGTTAAATCTCGCTCGGCCGATATGAATTCTCTGCTGAAAATCTTTTTCCAGATTGTATCGCTAGAGGGCGATCGAGCATTATGTTGAGGGTTGACAGACACCCTCAACGTCTCTGCCCGAGCGACACTTATTCAAGTTGCCGCAACATTACCATGCTCAGTTCCCATGAAAAACTAGGTGGCAAATCAGTATCTCTGATAACATATTCGGCTCTCCGGGCTATTCCCACACCATTTATAACACATTGAATTGTCCTTCTTTTCAATAGACTATTTGCAGGCACCTCAACAAGTTTAAAATAAGGTTGTCGGGGTCCTTGGAGCTATTGTATTTGTTTCATTATTAGAGGTCTTGGCGTTGGTCGTCGGAAAATATACCTAATCTGCAGCCATAAATGACAGTATCACGACTTAAAAACAGGTGTCATCATTCTGTTTGTAAGACCTTAGTTCTTGCCTTTCCTTGAGTAGGCTATATTACCAGACATTCAAATCTTAAGATCACACTTTCCCCTGTGTCTCGTCATCTTCATCGTATATATTTATTTTATTTTGAGTTCAATTTTTGGGTAGCATAATACCACGGTAGGAATCCTTAATTGTGGGCCTATCAGTGGGCCTCTAACTTCATTGGGCTAAACCATTTTACCTAGTTTATAAATAAACATGAAACGTAAGGCGAGTGTGCATCGATTACAAGCCACACCACTCTTTTATTTTGTGATTTAGAACTGTGGATAGGACACAGCTTTTAAATGTCAAACTTCATCACAGACAGCTGTTAAAATTGTTGCATATCATTTTCATATTGCCTTATTATTGGCTATACATTTCCCCACGTATTTGCGCCCATTGCACATGATATAGCCCATTATTCGCTTCCCGTCTAGCCTATGTGCGTGTGTGCGCTTGGGCGTACAAGCGCGCAGGAATGATTGTTGCACTACTGGTAAAACTCTATAATAACGTAAGGTGATGCATGCATTAGCGGAGGTCATAATCATTGTTTACTTGAGATTATTCCACCTGTTTGCTTTGAAGAGCTACAAAGAAATATGCCATCTGAAAATAATGAAACTGAATTAGATAACAGTATCGTTGTGAATACTTCCACGGGAGAGATTGCAAATATGCAAATAGACGCAGCTAATTTGATTTTGAAAATATAATAGGCCTACGCTGTTTATGTAAAACGATGGCAATAATTATTTCTGACCCAACACAGTGTATCCTATTCTTGTTCGTTTTTCATTTCTTTAATAACCATAAGCAATTGATCAATTACTCTGGACTGCCCGTGTTTGTCACGTGGTCAAGTCAACATGCATGCGCTACCCAGCGTTCGAGTTACTGTCACGCTAACGCGCTGCGACTGGTACCTTCTCATGTGACCACAGCTTGCCTTGCGATCAATATATGTCCAAGAAATAGGAAAACAACCGACAATCGTGTCTTTGAGTCGAGGATAATTAGAGGCGTAGCGACATTCCCAAAAAAACGTATTTATTTATTTAAAAACTTTTGTCGAACTATTGGCTTATCTCCTCCACCCTTACAGACGGGACACCTCCTTCAAAACTAGTTCTGTCATGAAATTTGAAATGTATCGTATAGGCAAATCCACAGCTATGAACGGTCCTCAAATAAATAATCATTTAAACCAGCATTTTTTAACTAACACAGTCGCTAGAGGTTTCTGTATAGTCTACAATAAAAGACATCGGCTGTTATTTTTCACTTCTCCCAATGTAGCCTCAAACTTCTCCTGATTTGAAGAATTATTCCTACAGAGTTTGTTTTTCAACTAAATATAACTGAACTAAATATAACTGATACTGAATAAAACCTTCGCGTTTTGGACGAACTAAAGAGATTAATTGCACTGTGCTTACTATGAAATCGACACACTAGTTGATCCTTAATAGAAGCGTTCTGTAATATTATTGTGTGTGTATCTTTTACATTTTTGGTGTAAGCTTACTGCAGGAGTCATACAGCCTACATCACATAAGCACATTCAAAATATTCAGTTTTCCGAAATATTAGTTAGTGACATGGACTATGAGACATACGATAGGAAGATAGGCCTATTCATCATTTTATTTCCTTGGATTAAAAGCGATCACTATAAAGAGGAAGGAGAGATCCTCTAACTGATTGTGGTAGCCTACTATAGATTAAATAAATATGAGGCTAACAATAACCGCATTCGTTGACATCACTGACACTCACACTGACCGCATCACTGACTCACAAATCAATAAGCTGTTGCTGACGGCCCAGTTTAAGATTTGCAGATCTTTAAGATGTGCAGATTACTCTTGGATAGCCCTAACATTCCTCATAGTCTATTTTCCCCAGGGTGTGTTCATATTAATGTACTATTTAGTGGATGTGGATATAGGGCAGCTGAATGCGGTCAAAACAGCATCATCAGAGTTTATCAAGTGTTTTATCAAGTGCTGTTATCAAGAGTTTATCAAGCCGGTAAGTGCTTTGAGAGAGAGGTGATATTTTAAAAGATAAAATTTCAGGTGTTTAATAAAACACTATATTTTCTCCTTTATTAATACTAGGGTGTAGGGTGCTGCAACAATTGCTTGCTGTTGCTTGACTCCAGGGCCCACTTGGCCCCTTCTTTAACCTGTCCAACCTGTAAGGCTGACTAAGACTATATGTTCTCTATTATGGTGATAGCAGGAAAGGTCACATAACTAATACATCCAGACAAATGTCATGTTAGGATTCATCCTCAATCCGCAATAAAGCATAACTCATGTAGGTGTTTCATGAGGTGGATTTCTAGTTAGAGTTCAAATGTATTATTAATTATTGAGCTTACACTTGTCCTTCCTGTAATTTGCTTCTTTATATATTTTAGCTGATTCAGCAACAGACAGGTTATCAGACAACTTCAAACACTGAAAGTGGAAGACTTTCCAGAAGACTTTTTTCTTTATTCAGTATAAACTACAACGAAATAGATTAATAGAGAGAGAGAGAGATCATCACCTGTTTCTCATTTCACACACACACACACACACACACACACACACACACACACGCACACACAAACACACACACACACACAGATATACGCATGCATGCATGCACACACACACACACACACACACACACACACACACTCACTCACACACACACACACACACACACACACACACACACACACACACACACACACACACACACAAGCACCTGGAGTTGGAAGCAGAAATTTGCATTGATATGGATTTAGTTGAAATGCAATCTTTTAAATCTTTGTGAGATGTCGGGCAGATAATTACACTTTCAGCCAATTGCCTGGGGTCAATGTCTCCAAGGACCTAACACACTGATTCCCTAACAATGCAGTGTACATGGAGCAGAGCAGCGTTGAAGATTGCATTCTTAATGGACAGGGCTGCCGAAAAGCTATGAGGTATAGTGGGCAAAAAGAAAAGACAGAAGTCTAATTCACAGCACTGTCATTGTTTCTTCATATCACAATATAAGCTTGTCTAATTCAGGATAACAGATCAACATCCACTAACAGCAAAAGGAAAGACATTATGCTAGATGCCGTGCAAAATAGCCTGCTGGGGGATTTTGCTTCAAAGAGTTATGTATGAGAGCAGCTGATTAGTTTCTAGTCAACTAGAAACAATTGAATGCAGCACTTTCTTTTTTGTACATTCTGTGGGGCCATAGAGAGGGACCTCGCTCTAGCCTTCTCAACTTTATCTAATACACACAATTAGCTGAATTCATCAGTTGGTGACTTACATATCAATGACACTAAAATCACACATATTCCTCAGACATGAGATAGGTTCAGAAACAAGATGGTATTGCAGTATTCATTTTTTTCTTTATATGCAATTCCATGTGCATCAACCGAAGTCTCATCTCAGGTAAGATCCATGAGGACACTGAAGGAGATATCACATATGCACCATCAATGTCTGTTGCATGGTCACTTGTCTATGGGCATACCTTATCTGCAGTGATAGATATATACTTTAGATATATACTTTATTGTACAGTGTGCATTACTTCTTTGCTGGGAAGAACTATCAAATGGGAAAAAAAGAAAGGTCTTCATAGGGAGGCATTGCATTACAGTTTTATCATCTAAAGCACCATACATGGGGCCCTGCAGAAGAGAGTAAGAGGTACAACCTGAGGAGAAAAACAAGTTTTGGATGAGACGCAGGGCACATGCCCTCTGATAAAGGCGATCATGGGAGAGGGAGGTAAGATGGCATACCATTGCCATTTATGGAATGGAATTCAAACCAAACTGTTGATAGGCTATCCTTGTCCTGAATGAAAAACACACACCTATGATGCCTATCTGCCTCAAGGAAAATAGCATGCGTTTTTGTGGTGTGCAGACGGTATAGCCTAGTCATTATGCATTTTGTCACAGGCAGACCAACTTGCAGCCCTGTTTGTCAACTTAGATCCTCATAAAATATGTCATGTTTTTTTCTCCCTAAAAGTTTTTGTCTTCTGGATCAATTAGACATTTTAACGCTAATTTGAATATGCCTCTCGCCTCTTAAATCTCACTGATTTTCACGACATAGCCTATGAAGGATTAACTCATCTCAAAAAGCAAACAGACCATACTTATAAGGACTTGCTTTACAGTAAATAGCCTCCTTTCACTTGTTGTTTTTGTTATGTGGGTTAATCGTCTGTGATTGTCAGTGGTGATACCAGTTGACTTTTGGGGTCGCATTAATCACGTTATGTCCAGTATTACGAGGAATTATTAGGCATTTGATTAATTACACGTGTTATGGTCATTATTGTCCGTCAGTGAAAGGGGGTGTATTATGTTGCTGTTTTAACACGCGTGTGTTTTCATCACTTGCTCGTGTTTCCATTCAAGGCGATTCATTTATAAAAGAGGAGAAGCTCTCATTTGTCAAGATGTCTGATATCCTCGTTAGCTCGCGTTTTCCCCCTGTCAGCTCACAGCTTGCCACATTGACTGACTTCCCTTTGGAAATGACAAATTCGCCAGTTTAACCCATACAATTACTTACATTCAACTTGACAGAAAAAGGCACATCACAATTTGTCCGTACAATTTGTCCGTACGTATTATACGTCTTTTATGTATATGTTTTTTTTTTATTTTTATGAAAATGTTGTCGTCCTTCTGCAAATTTATGGTATCAATGCAAGACATAAGTATGATCATAGATAATTTACATGCAGTCTACAATACATCCTTTGTCTTGCCCAGAGCTTCCAATAAGTAATTTATCACAGTGACCGTGTAGCCTATAACCAGATATGATTATGATATGATTATGCACATATCGTGAGGTGGATGTGTTATACTGTATTATGAGCATTTCTTTACAAATGAAGTATCTCTTCATACAACAGCTAGGGCTCAGGTCTACACTGGATTGAACTCAGCCTTGTCACGTTGAGCAAAAGCGGATTTCTAACACACAGGACGTGCCTGAGGACTTTGAGCAAATTGCATTCAAAAAGGGCATGCCAATGTGATTATTAATTTAAAACGTCAAAACAACGTTGTCACTCTTTAAAATTCTGCTCTGTATATTTATGACACAAAATAAGTGGTTATATAGGCTATTAATATCATTAGCTATACACATAATTTTGGCCGTGTGCCAAACTGGCCTGAATTCTAGGCGAATACTTAAAGTAGCCTAAATATCAGCATCAAGACGGCAGCGCAAATGTATCTTCCTAAAATAATTACTAGTTGCTACACTGCAACAGAAAGAAATCTTGATTACCAAGGCATATATTAAGCAATAGTAGCAATAGTACGAGTAGTTCTCGTTTAAGTAAAAGTAAGTCCTCTATCTCTCTCTGACACACACACACACACACACACACACACACACACACACACAGGGAAACAAGGCCAGTGTGGGCAAAGCTGGCTGGACAGATTTAAGTTTACGCCTGATCGACTTCTGGAGAGCCGGGTAGCGGAGAAAGGGAAAGACAGCACCTGGCCTGGCTTTAGCATCCCATCTCGCTTTATTGACAGGCAGATAAGTGGGACGAAGCCATGCGGTTTCCAGCGGTGATGTCGAGAACCCTGCTGCGTTGCACGGTTTCACAGTATCTTAATCTAAACAATCAGCCCAGAACAACTCAACGACATAGCATCCGTTTTCAATGCATTTTCCCCAATATATTTCCTGAGAAACCCATGAATGCGCGACGCATTTAGCCCTAAACTAAAACACAGCAACATTACAATCACATGGCATGGTGTAGCCTAGACTAGGCTACATATGGTTTATGCCATATTGGCATCAGGATCTATCGTGTTCATTAAGATGTTAATGAACACGATAGATCCTGATGCCAATATGCATAAACTGTATGAGTCACAGTAGAGTAAATAGGCCTACTGAAGATGAGCAGCCTGGTGATTTACAGATTGGAAGCGTGTCAGAGGGGGTATATGTAGGAGAAGAGTAAAATGTTGGTGAGGGCTTGTGCACTTATACGTTTCATTAATGTATAGTGGTCTCTCATGATGATGATGGTGAAAGAAGGACAAAAACAACCACTGACAAGTGTACAGTGTTGATCTACATTTACAGTGGCCCCATGTTTATTTAAAAGTTGCAATACTTACAAATACTTTTATTTTTTATGTTCATATTAGAACCAAGCTTGGAATCCTCTTTCAACTTCCCGCTTACCGGCACAACTGACACCAGAGGTGACGTTATCCCGTATTCTGACCAATCGCCACCAGGTTAAAGATGGTATGAAGGGAAAGTTGACGGAGAAAATGCCATAGCCTACTCTACCTCTTTTGAATTTACCACGATATAAACCGACAACGTTTTAAAACGTGTTAGACTAGGCTACGCAACAGCATTGTTCCATTCGGCACTTGAGGGAGACGTAGTTGTTTGGCTAAGAATCACACAACTTGGATAGAGCTTATTTTACGTCAAGTAGTGTGCCAATCCTGGCATTGCCTATGTAACAGTCGGAGGCTTGGAGCACTACTGCACGAATCGCATCCCGTCGCTCAAATCGGATATCAACTTTTTATTTTAACTTATTTTAACAAGGGTTTCGTAATGGTTTCGCATTTTTGTTAAACCGCACAACGCCAAGGGGAAAGAAATTTCACCGTGGATCAAAACATCTCTTTAGAGGAATTCTGCATGGGTGAATCGGATCATCGCAGTTTTAAAAAAGGTAAGTAAATGTACAGATAGTTGGCCCAGGTGCAACCTGTTCTTATAGCCTACCCGCGAAGCGCACGTGACTCTTGCTCAACCATTGGGATCAATCTTGATATTAGTGTTAAGTAAACGCAGTTAGTGTGGTAGCCTATAACCTAGGCTACTGTTCGGTCCATGCCATTAAACAGGGTGACGTAGCCTATGCTACTCCTTGATGTTTCTACTAATGTTTATAGCCTATATGTGCTTCATGGATGGTTTCATGCTGAACACAAACACCCGGCTATAAAGCGTTTGCTACGTACGTACAGCGCTGGTAGCCTTGGCTACTGTAGTAGCTTTATAATAAATGATGACTAGCCTATTCCTCAGATTTGGATCCCCATTAGTGCTTACTGGGGAACAGTAGGCCTATCAACCTGTCATGAAGAAACAGAAACAGATCAGATCATAACTTTTGTCAGAACTGCGAACAGTCCAATTTGATTCAGTCTTACTTTTTTTCTGCATGGTTTATGACGTTTACGCAACACTGATCCAAGTGGATGTTAGTTGCATTTGATATAGGCTACTAACTAACTGGGTTTATGTCTGTAGCCGTAAGGTAAATAGGTTACTGTTTAGCCTACGTTGTTTACATTTGTGAAGGTGTTTTTTCAATCTTGTTTTTTCCTAGTAGCCTAAGTCGGTGAGGACTTTTTAGCACCACAGAACCATTTGTTCCATTGAACTGCATTGAAATAAAAACCTTATAACTTCCCTTCACTTTCTGACACCTAACACACTTTAAACCTGTTGGGTCGTTTGAACGCATTAAACAGTACTTGAACTGTATTAGTCGGTCAAAGGGCCATATGTCACGCAATATTGAGAGATAGCGAAGGTGAATCCACGTGTTCTGTAGAGCCATTCTTATTACGGCATTCCACGGAAGGGGATTATTATATATTTGTTACAAATAAGTCGGTATCTCGTGTTTTATTTGGCTTTTGCACTTTTGGTAAATTCGCGTGTGTATCACGTTTTTTTATCATTGTCTCTCTCTCTCTCTCTCTCTCTTTCATCCTCCCCTCTCAGTGGATGACGTCAGCGCCATTCATCCGCAGTCCCCACCCCTTCTATATATTTTTTTTCTTTAAAAGTTTTTAGAGGGGGTTTGAGATCATTCGGCCCCAGGGAAAATAGCGAAGAGCTTTGCTTCATTCTTCAAGGCCTCATACCGCTGTCCTAATTTGATAGGCGAGTCAAATTTACAAAAGCTGCTCGTGGAGCTTTCTCTGGTCTGGTGTGTGTAAAATGGGATGCCACTAATTTTCGATCAATGCTTCAAGACGGCATCATCTTCAATCAAGCACTCGATTAACCTACTTGGCCTACCAATACTCGACTCGCATTTTTTCTTTCTTTCTTTTTTACAAGAGTTACCAAACACAAGACAGCAGGGCGGATTACAGCACTCCAAAGACATAAACAATCCACTGGCTCTATTGTTTACTGAGAGTTGGTACAACAGGTTTATGTGGGATCTTCCCTGTCAGTGGAACGAAGAACAAGGAATCGGGTTTGTACACAATAAGACAACTAACTTAGTGTGAGTGTGATGCACGGCATGATGTCTCAGTCTTTCGAGAGTGTGCACCAGAGCGGGAAAGGGACTTTTAGTAGACGTCATTCAACTCGCAATCTGAAATTAGAACGTTGTTGTGTGGAGGTAAACGCATGTTAAAATGTTAGCGATGGAATTAACTTTGGGACCAGACTTGCAGATGTGCAATTCGGACACAAATAATGTAAAATGAATAGACGTTTCACAAATAGCCCAAATAAATCGTTTTTATCTAGGCCTACTTGGATTTTTTGAGGCCTTACTCAATTAGGCTGCTGTGGTTGGTTTAGCCTACAAGAAGATAAATTGAACTTTTTTCAGAGGTAAAACTGAACATGCTCCGATCTTCGTAGTCCAAGTTGCAGAGGAAACAAGCAGTGTTTAATTGATGTAGACTATACCAATGGAAATCTCTCTCATGTCAGTGTAAACTTCTCTTTACGCTTCACATAATTGTTTTCATTCAGTAATCCCGTGTGTGCGAAGCAAGTTTGCAACCACCAGCGTACAGCTCGAATCTCAAGGGATAGCACGATTATTTGGAAATATTAGGCGCTGTGGTGGGGTCTCACTGCAGGACCCGAGAAATGACAGTGCATGACGGTCTCGGCAGCTCATTATCCAGCTTCCATTCAGCCACCCTTTCATTGCGATGCAAACGCGTTGGCAGTATCGTTTGTCTCCTCATTGTAGCTTAGTCGGGAATGCAATGGTTGTCAGGACTCTCATTCACTTTCGGGATATTTTATTGATGAGCTCCGACTTTTAGCACTTTTCACATGTCAAAGGAAGTCAAGTGTATGCGCCAAGTACTTCATTTTATGCTTCGTGCGTTCCAACATATTTTTACCCTCTTTTCCCCACCATACAACAGCCACCTCCCTCTTCCCATTTCTTATTCCACGGCCCAGAATCTATTTATTTCGAACAAATGATTGGAACACCCCTAGCCGGGACCGTGTCTCCAAATGTAACCTAAAATGCGTGCGCGGAGGGGTTTCTTTGGAGTGTACCGAAGTGAAGTTAATGACCAAGCAATCAACAAATGTTGTTCGGGTGTGTGGCCATAGCTAAGGAAACCATTGCTTTTATGATATTACCATTCCACGAACAGACGTGACACCATTTCTGGGGGTGTACCCAACTATAGTTTTTGTTTGTTTTAAAAGAAAGGTCAATAGCAGATGCACATACAGCCAGTGTGTCAGAGAGTGATGTCACATAGTCAACAATGACACGTGTAGAAAGTTTGTGATTCCTTTTTTAACCCAGTTTGCTGACTGGTGGAGCATATTAAATGCGCATATATCTTACATGCTGTTAAATAATAAGAAATAATATATATGTTCTTCCCTCAGATGTTCACTAATTTTATCCACTGTGTTGAATTCTCTATACATTTAAAAAACACAGTTCACAGTATAGTGGCTCGTTTGCATCTGAATTGTCTTGCATTCTTTCATGTAAATAAATCATACTTTGTTGGGGGGGGGGGGGGGGGGGGTCCCTAACGTCCTGTCCCTAACTTCAGGTTGAGGGTTACTAGGGTAAAAGTGCCTCGGCATTCCGGAGATGTTGAGCTAGGCTACATGGTTCTTGGGAACGCTCCGTAGGCTACATCTACCCGTCCAATAGTGAGCTCGCAGAATCCGATAGTATTTCGCGATGCAATATTGGTTGAAAAGTATATTTGCATGTGTGATTAGTTAGGTCTGGGGGGGATAGCTTTGGCTCTGCCCAGTTTCCCGCTCTGGCATCTGAGCAGGAGGAAGTGTTTTGCTGGAATATGATGACAGAGGTCAGGCTCCGCTAATGGGCCACTGAAGAGGAGAGGAGGCGAGGCTGAGGCAGAAAGCAGGAACACATACACTAATACACTACTATCACCAATCAGCGTAGGTGCGCGCTCTCTCTCTCCCTCTCTCCCTCTCTCTCGCCCTCTCGCCCACGAGCGTGCATTTCTCAGTCTCGCGCAGCCCTGACATTCCATTTTATTGTCAATCTCTGTTTCCTTCGCAGGGATTTCCATCTTTGTCCGTGATCAATCGGAAATTATATAAGACAAACTCATCGAAGAGCTTATCAACAACTACTCTGATTCTTCCGCACTGAGAACTGCCAAACAGGGCATTGGTTGGATCTTTCAACATGCCACAAAAAGGTAAGTTACAGCATTTTGGCTTGTATATAGTTTTGTTTTACGGTACGCTTTAAGGTATTGTTCGGCACAGAACTGTTTATATTCGCACACAAGCGCACTCACCCGCTCACGGTGGCGTGAGCACGCATTGACGAACACACACACACACACACACACACACACACACACACACACACACACACACACACAGAGAGAGAGAGAGAGAGAGAGAGAGACACACACAATAGAAGACTTAAGTGATAGACTTAAAATATACTAAGCTATGATTTCTGATATGATCTAACGTGGAGAACGTTAGAGAATAATCAACAGTGGGGCAATTGGTGTCTGGCCGATAAGAAGTTTTTAAAGCTTGCTGGTCAAAGGTAGCCTAGAAACAACTTGTTCGCATAGGAGACTAGTAATTTATGAAGTATTTTTATAAACTCCACACTTATTAAATACTCTACTGCTTATGGATTATGTCGTTTTAATGCGACAGAGCAGTCTGTATGACAGGAGAGAGCAAATCAACGTTAGGCCACTATCGGTCCAGAGAAGGGAGACTCATTGACCCGCTGAGGAGAGGGTTGTCAGCTTGAATCACGTTGTCAGATTCTGCTTGGCTTTATCACAAAAGTGTACCGTGAACTTGATATATTTTTTACATTGTTATAATAGGCCTGAATGTTGGCTTCTCAAAAACTTAATTTTCGCTTAAAATGTAACGTGGATAGCGAGACTATTATAAACAAACACGACGATATTACTTAATTTATATTAAACAGATTAAAGATAAGAAAATAAGTAGCATACAATTAATTGTTTTATTTAGCATGATGTGGTCCATGCTATGAAGAAAACTTATTGAATCAAAATGTATTTTAGAATGATGTCTGTTTACGTCTATACAATAAGTAGCCTAGTAGCACAGCAAAAAATATTGTTTATCAAGGATGTGTCATATTCACGTTTGCTATTTAAAAATTATAATCATATAAATTATGATTATAACAGTAAACAACAACCACAACAACAATAATAGCAATGATAATAATAATAATAATAATAGTAAAATGCATAGTTGTGTTCAATGAGGATATATCTGTACATGAATGTGATCAGAATGTCAGGCCTGAGTAAGCGTCTTTAATTAACGCCCTTGATGTGGCGGATTAGAATGGGTGAAAATGCAGATTAGGCCAAAACAATTGAGGCTGCACCCTTGATATACAAAAAGTTCTGATATGCGACAATATCAGAGTGGACACATCAACTTGGGTTCATAATAAAAGGTCAGAGATAGAGTAGGCTAGCGTGTAATTTATAATGTTCAATTTCAGGAAATGGGCATGTTGTTTGATTAAAATAGCCTACATCTACAATGTGTGCATGCGTTACATTAAAAAAAAAAAACATTGTGGCTAATTACATGCTAATGTACTATTGATTTATAGCCTATAGCTTTATAATGTGTGTTCATAAATCATTACATTACATTTGACTGACGCATTTTTAACCAATCATGAAATCATGAAACTATTCATTTTCAGTTTTCATTTGCACCTCAATTTGTGACTTGCAATACCCAATATCACGTCGTGGCTTCAGAGTTTTACATGCTACACTGTTACTGTAAATATAGGCTACCCTGCTACTCCATAGGATGAGACAAGAGTTAATAAAAAGGAAGAAAATCAAAGCTGGCCTCCTTCTCGGCAAATTTATTGAATGGCTCTTTATTGCGATTGTCTTACTCAAATGAGCGCCCCACTGAGCTGTTGTGTGTTTTTGACAACCGCTAACGACGCACACCAGAAACACAATTACCTCTAGATATTTATAATAAGATATTACTTTTCTATTTCTCGAAATCAGATAGACAAAAAACATTGGGTGTACGGGCACCAGGTCATGGCAAGCAGCAGTAAGGCTATGGCGGGGAGGGGAGTCTGTTGTGCTGGCTTGCAGGAGAGGGAGGGGTCCTCCCCGAGCTCTTTGTATTTCTGAGAGTTGTTGGTACGTTTAGTTTGAAGCTGTGTAGCTAGTTAGGGAGCCGGGGTTTTACTCTCTGGGTTTTGGTGTAGAAGCAGAAAGGAAGCCATTGTTGAAATTCAGCGGGCTTTGTTGGCGAGCCTTCACCCCCTCCCGGGTCTACTTTTTCAGCGCAACCAGGCGAGATAGTCAGCGTGTGTCATTATGAGTGCATGCGAAGTACAGGAGAAATAGTGTTATGAAGTTTTAAAAATATGCCGAAGGGAAAAAGCAATGAAAATTTCCGCCACTGGTGTTTCTTCCGAGTTAAGACCAATAATAAGCCACAATTTTATTTTTTTAAAAACCTACTCCACTGATCGGTTTAGGTCGTGAGACATAAATCAAGGAGGGAAAATTAAATGTATAATTTTAGTTTGCAAAGACACGAAGAATAACTTTGTTAATTTCCATTATTTGCGACACAGGTGGTTATGACGACTTCGCATAAACATTTAGTTTTACTGGCTTGAAAAGTGTAAAATAATCTAGGATTGGTTATGCAAAGAGAAGGTGTACTAATAAAATGTTTTGCTTTGTCCTAGGAAGATATTAACTAGTGCGAAGCAGATGAGAGTCTTTAATTTGTTTTAAGCGGACAGTCAACACTGTTATCAGGCAAGTTTAAATGCTGGATATACACACAAAATATGAATGCTTGTGAAAACACAGCATTTGCCTGTGTGCCCATACGTACAAAAGGAAATTAAATATAATATTAGAGGATACAATATATGCAACGACTGCAGTACACTGACATATAGGCATATCCTGACAAATGTAATATTTGTAGTGTTGCGGAATGTCAATACTGATCATGATTATTGTTTCTCCATGACTAATAGAATACTATAACCGAGCCACGTGGGAGTCTGGCGTAGCCTCCATGATGCAAAACAGTAAGTGATTATTCTTATTTTGGGTGTGTGTTCATAAGCAGTGTTTTTACTCGTCTATACTGGGAGATGCATGGAAAGGGTTGGATGTCTGTTTTGAGAGGATCTGCTACGATAACATGCTGCATTTGAGGATAGGCCTAGTCTAAGGGGTTCAGGAAAGATTGTCACCAGCTCAGAAAGGTGTATAGCCTAGGTAGGAATGTCAATAGCACAACCTTTACAGTTGGCTTGCCTTGCTTAGTATTTGCTCTACAATTGAAATGGTGTCCTCTTAAAACATAGAAATGTGACAGTTCTTTAAATAACTTGCCTGAAATCAATAGCTGTCTGAATGAGTGCTAATATATGGATATGCAGGGGGATTCGACCTATTTTGCAACTACAGTAAAAAAAAACATTTGTGCACCTTCTGTTTAGTGAGTGTAATATTAAAGGTTGGATGTCAAACTTAAAGGGACAGATACATTCTAGGCCTCCTTCATTCAAGTAAGATTAAGCATGAAAACAAAATCACACTCATAGGGATACAGAGAGAGAGAGAGAAAGATGAAGAGAGAGAGGGAGAGAGTTTCTGCTTGACTTGACATTAAATAATTACAGAATCGTCTGAATTATGTTAGGATTGGCTGCCAAACCACCCAATCCATTAACTAGAAGGAATTGACATTGCACGAATCTGATGGAACATTTATAATAATGTTTATGTAGATTTGAGTCTGAAACAGTGTGGGAGTGAAATAATATGGCTGGATAATAACATTAAATACAAAAGTGAGACAGGGAATATGAACTGCAGTGAGTCAAATGGGGTTGTGTTAAACACAAGAGAACCTGCTAAACAAATTCTGATTATTTATTTGGTTGGCAGAATAATAATAAACGAGACGTTATTTCCTTTCTTAATGCTGGACAAGAGGTGTATGACATCTGTAACGAAGGTGTGTGGAATGCCCTCCTCATTCTCTTTAATTGAATGACCCTTCTGCTGTAAGATGTTTTCATATGCTAATATTCCTGCATTGCCTGGCTCTGTACCATACACCATGCAATTATTTTCTTTTTGCAAACAGGGCCCAATTCTATACCTAAATTATAGGTATATAGGCCTAAGTCTCAAAGAGAGCAACAACACCAACACTTTAAAGACTTCTCCCTTAACAAAGCATGGGGAATCTAGGTCATCTGAAGTAGGACATACTGTTGGCAGTAACGGAGTGATGTTAGGTTTCATACTGCTGCGCACAGGAACAAAAATTATGTTTTGAAGAATTAACCGTACATTTTAGATAGGTTGGCATGGTTCAGTAGGCCACATGCATTATATACATTTGTTGGCTGTGGTGTGATTTACTTCAGTGAAATATAAAATATTTGCTTTACAGAAAAGAGTGGCCAAAAGTGAGAGATGTGGTTTTATTTGATTTTTCCCCTCACATAATTCGGTGGTATGTGATCTATGGGCTACATGTGACTGGGAAGATAAGGAGGCCTTTTCGTTTTTGTTTAAAGGTCGTGGTTGGTTCTTTGTTGGGACTTTGCGTAAAAAACTTCTGGGTGTATACGGAATGGAGCCTCTAAATTGACACCATATGTTTTTCTATTAATTGACTTGCAATAGAAAACAAGGCGCCCAATCACTGCCTTGGGGCGTGATCGACACCGCTCACCTTGGGGAATTATATAATGATTAAGACTTAACCTTTCGAGTTTTATTTTATATCCTAATCTAAGTGCTGCTGCGCTCAAATGGATGCGTTTTAGTGAAGGGAGCCCCAACGCCTATAAATCTCATAATTTAAATTTGTCCTATATTAACACGTGAAAAAAGACATGCCAGTGTATTTAGACTCGGATGCCAAACTCTATGTTATCTGTGCAGAACACATTTAGGTTAACTCTTCATGCGTAATTTCAGTCGAGATTTTAATTGACATAGCCTAAAAAAATAATTCACCTTAAACTTAATATCCTTTTGTAATATTATCAGCGGCCTGTGTGTTCTCGTCTTTTTCTTCATTCTAATAACATGCTTCTATGCATAACACATAACATAACAAATAGCTTCCTGTAGACTGCACGAGTGTAAATATAAGCTGTGGGTTTGTCGCTTGAAAAAAAAAGGATGTCACTTTTAATATATTAAGGGAGACGCGCGATCCCGGCACCGTGCCCGCGCAGAGCCTCTGGCTACCTTAAAATGAAGCTTCCCTTGAAGGGTAAATGAGTAGAGTCCAATTTAGTCTGAGTGATATCCAAATCCAGACAGAAAGGGTCGTTTTATCATGCTACTATTTGTCGTGACGATGCGATTTTCAAAAGCAGAGCGGTGTCATAAAGTGACATGCCTGCCACAAGTGCTCCAACTGATCTTTTCAATTAGCCTTCCATGCATGATCCAGGGCGACTTCCGCCTATTTCCAGAAATTAAGCTCAAAGTTGACGTGCAGCTAGCTTTATTTTAAAGACAAATGTCAGGCAGGCTCATCATATTTTCCCCCTCTTCTATATTTGGAGCTTATTTATTGCTAAGGAGCTTGTGCTCTCGGAGTCAATTTAACGGGAGGCTTCGAAGGGAAGGGACCTGAGAACTAGAGCAAACATACTGTACACCAGGGAGACTCGTTTTCCAGTTTGGCTTCAGGTTTGGTGCTTAAAGAGTTTTGTTCCGCTATGACATTGCTGATGAATCCGTATGAAATAATTTGTTTACACGATGTAATATGAATTTAAAAATTGTGAAGTTAAAAAGTTTATGTGCCGTTGCAGCTCATAGTAGTCAGTGGATCAGTTTTTTTTTTACGTTGCATTATAGCCAACACAGAGTATAACAATGTAGCTTCTTAAATAGCTTTGGGTTATTTGATCTGGCTAAGGCGGTGAAAAGATGTGCAAATCTGGACTCAGCGGGCTTGAGATGTTTTGGTCGAGCTCATACCAGACTGCTGATGCTTATACACAGTGTTGTTCATGTGTAATTATAATAAGATTATATTGATGATATTGTGCGCACATCTGGAGTGGAGACACGAACATATGACGGACAAGCAATGCCATAATTAGATGCTATGATCATTTTAAAGGGATTTCTTGTTTCCTATGTGAATGTTCAGTTTTGTTTAGGAGCGCCTGCAAAGCTTGAAAACCTTGATTTTTTTGCATAACTGCACTAAAAGCTCATATTTGACGCTTCCAGCTATATCGGGATGTTTTTTGTCGGGTAATTCTGCTATCGGTGCTGTCTGATATTAAGCGGATATTGCTCTTCATGCGCAGGTCACAGCGGAGTGAACCAGCTTGGCGGGGTATTCGTTAACGGCAGACCGCTACCAGACTCTACCAGACAGAAGATAGTGGAGCTCGCCCACAGCGGTGCACGACCGTGTGACATATCCAGGATTTTGCAGGTGACATGTCTACATTCGTTTGACTGGCAGTCAAATTCAATAAATTTAACAGATTTGTTCCCTTTTGTGATTTCCCTAAGCTCGTATTAAGCGAGCTACACCTATTAGTCTTAGCCTATGCCTGAAAACGATGGTACACCATCAACTTTATAAAGACTTTTAAGACAATCGTCGTGGCAGTTTATAGTAGCCTATGACTACACATCACTTATATTAAATATCAGTAGCCTGCGTGAGGTCATTGCTATTAATAATTTATAAAGGGGCGTGTTATGTAAGTTGGTTGGTATAGTCTCCAAAGCCAAATTGTATGGCTAAAAATTAAACATCTCGTGTTGTATTGGCATTAAAGACACCTCACTATTTTTACATTTTTTTAAAAGTGCATAAGCTCTCATACCACTGAAGGTATATTTTTGTGTTATAGACCCATGCCGATGCAAAAGTGCTGGACAATGAAAACGTAAGCTTATCGTTGTTTGAAAAATACATTTATATTTCACGCTAGTCTTAAATAATGTATGTGAATTGTGTCTATTGTTTTCTATCTAGGTGTCGAACGGGTGTGTGAGTAAAATCCTGGGCAGATACTATGAAACAGGCTCCATCAGACCTAGAGCAATCGGTGGAAGTAAACCAAGAGTAGCAACTCCCGAGGTGGTCGGCAAAATTGCCCAGTATAAGAGGGAGTGCCCGTCTATCTTCGCCTGGGAAATCCGAGACAGACTGCTATCAGAAGGGACCTGTACGAACGATAATATACCCAGTGTAAGTTCACCAGTGTGCGTTCCTAAAACAATAATCCATAATTCATATAGGGCCTATACAATATTGTATGCGCACACATAAGTAATTATGTGCTAATATAATAAACATTGAAAATTATAAATAATAAAGGAGAGACATATTGTTGCGACTTGTAGCCTATGCATGCTCTTACCTGACCTTGAACCTTCAGTAATGGATTTCATTGATCACCGACTTAGTTCCGCTTCAGATGATTGGTTCCTTATCTAAGCTATTGAGGGTGCATGCATGCAGTGAAGGGAGGCATGTAGTTGGGAAGTCAACGTGCCATCTTAACACAGATTGCGGTCTTTAATTAATGTTAACCCGTTTTTGGGTTCGTCTTTCAGGTGTCGTCGATAAACAGAGTACTGCGCAACCTGGCTAGCGAAAAGCAACAGATGGGCGCAGATGGCATGTATGAGAAGCTGAGAATGCTGAACGGTCAGACGGGGACATGGGGGACCCGACCGGGCTGGTACCCCGGAACCTCCGTGCCAGGACAGCCCAATCAAGGTATGGCGCGTTGTTTCTTCGACGGAGTAAAGGAAATTATCAGCTGTAGGCTATATGTGTTTTTATATTCAGTTTATTACGCAATGCACTTATAGCCTACATTGATCACATTTCGCAAATGCATTGGCTATAGGTTAAGCATACTACTACTACTACTACTAATAATAATAACAATAATAATTTAGAGGGATAATAATGTCTGCGTACTGATCAAAATTATGGATTATTACTAGGCTGCCTTCTTTAAAATCAAGGCTTTTTTTTTTTTACTTTTCTTGAGCTGTACGATCAGAAAAGGGCAAGTACCCATCCAGCATTTTGTTGTCCCTATTTCTATCACCCCCTCTGGCTCAACTTGCCTGACGATGAAAGAACACAAAGCAGTGTGCGGGATCTCTGTTATACAAAGGATGTTTCTGTCACACGCAAGAATTTGTTATGGGAACAGTTCTGTCGCTATGTAATTGCTCATTAGAGAACGTTTTGTTTCTCATTAAGGCGACATGAATTAACGTCTTGTTTGAGGAGACAGCTGTAGAAATGTTCCAGGGGACACCCCTGCACATGATATGGGCCACTTGCCAATTAGATATGTCAGTTTTAAGAGAACTTAACAATGTAAGAATTTTTGGCCTCTATATAAAATCTGCCTGCCTATCTGATTTTGTGACAAGCCAACACCCAATTTCAAAAGGTGTCTTAATGAGGACCAATATATTTTATTAACTGGAATCTAAAGGCAGTGGTTGCTTCAGCATTGTGAGTGTGTGTGTGTGTGTGTGTGTGTGTGTGTGTGTGTGTGTGTGAGTTTGTCTGTTCATGCATGTTGTAAATTCTACTATTGAGTAATAACAACAAGTACATTGAAATTATTATTATTGTTATTATTGTTATTATTATTGTTATTATTGTTATTATTATTATTATTATTATTATAGAAATTCTCAAAAGGGTGCATAGCTGCATATATTGTTTTTACTTGATCTGAGGCTTTGAAGGGCCCATATAGCAGACTGATGTCTCAAAGGGAACAAATACTTACTTATACTTAAATATTGTCTCAATCTGTTAAATGCCACGGAACACTGAATAAAGCAGTGAATTCATTGAGAGTGACAGGGCCTGAGAAGTGACAACTGCATATCTCTCTGTGTGTGTGTGTGTGTGTGTGTGTGTGTGTGTTTGTATGCATGTGCGCATGCATGCATGCATATGTGAAGATGAATATTCTTGTAGTTTTTGAGTTCATGGTTACTTTGGTATGTTTCCCCCGCTGATTATTTACCCCTATTTTCTATGGCTAAATTATGTTGCGTCGGACCACTTTTTTGGAGCACTTTACCTCAGTAATCAAACACCCCTCTAATCACTTTGATTCATGGGGTCTTCCTTACAGTCTTCCTTCCAAGCAGACAACTCACAAATGTACAAATTCTAAGTTTGGACCATGAGACGAGGCCTGTGCCTTCCCTCCTTTCAGCTAGAGTGAGCATGCTGTAGCTACTGCATCTGCATCTCCATTTGACAAGCTTGCAGCTGAGCTGTTTCAGCCAGAGAGCTGGAAGAGGGACGATGTGTGTTTTTGTTGTGTGTTCATGTAGTATCTTATAACTGCTGTCTTCTATTATTTGACTATGTACACCACATGTGCCATGCTGTTGCTGCCTTTGATCAAACTAGCCTACTTAATAGCCGAAAAATAGCCTAATTAATAGCCAAAAACACTTTCTGTGACTGTGCGTGCTTTATAGTAACAGGCCCTAGTATGTTAATCAGCATGTGCAATACAAAAATCTTGGAAACTTTTTTTTCTTTGAGTGAACAGACAGAACGAATCCAATTGGAATCAGTTAAAGGCCCGCCATAGTGTGCGGCAAATATGATGATATCATCTGCATAATGTCACTCAAGCGGGTGTAATTGAGCAAATTGCTGTTATACTCATGTCCAACAAGGCAGCAGGTTGAGGCTTATCAACTCACAGTCGGTTTCCCTGTCCCTTTTATTTAGCTAACTGGGACTGAATATAGAGATGTCCCATTCAGGCTCCCCTGGGCTGTTTTTCTCTCATTGCCTATAGAAGGCATAAATCCCGACTGGCGTTGAACAGACCAGCCCAGGGGACAGTGATTAATGATGGCCATGCATAAAGGTTAACATACTGAGCTGAAAAGTCTGTTGACTGGAATCCTTGTGCGACAATGAAGAGCACTGCATGCCTAAGGAGAATCCTTTTGTCGCCTCCTGCAATTGTGTCCTCAAAATTCTGCCCACGAAAGTTTGCCAACCCTTCTTGGGCCGAGTATTTAATAGTTTCCCTTACTCCTCCGGCATTGTGTCATTGTGAAAGGCAGCTCCTTCTATTCAAGTGTTGGTGGTCATCTCAATGGGTCTACAAACACCCATATGGTGGCTACAATTGAAGGACCCTTCTGCTGAAGGGAGGGGGGAAAGTTTGGGGTTTTAAAACATTTCAGAGGGATTGAAAAGGTTTTACCACATTTTGTCACATTTCTGTAAAACCCCTCGGGCTCACCAGCTTTTGTCTGGTGGTGATAAAAGATCTGTGTTGAGGCAGAGAGATTGCTTGAAATATTTTCCCACAATATTTCAAAGTGCTGCACCCTGCTTTTTGTATATTCTGGTCAAAAGACAAGTTCTCCACATTTGAAAAAGCATCAGTTTAGGTGATAAACAAAGGCCTGGTAACCAAGAAGGGGAGGGGGGTATTTTGTGTACCCGAAAATAATCACCTTTTTTTTTTAGATGATATTATATGTTTAGAGATGATAGTAGCATGTTTGTATTGATTGTGTCTTGTTCTGTGTTGCAGATGGGTGCCAACAGTCTGATGGGGGAGGGGAGAACACTAACTCGATAAGTTCAAATGGGGAGGATTCAGAGGAGACGCAAATGAGGCTCCAGCTAAAGCGAAAATTGCAACGGAATCGCACATCATTTACACAGGAGCAGATCGAAGCACTTGAGAAAGGTATAGCATGAATAAAACCAAGATTTTCCTCCCCAGTAAATAAGCATTGAATGCAAAAAAGTTGACTTGCAAGTGTGGGTTACTAGCTGAAATAATTTTCATTGATTGTGTGAGGCTTGCCCATGACTGTGTTCGTTTAACAACTCTGATTCCATCTTCTCTTCAGAGTTTGAACGAACACATTATCCCGACGTCTTTGCCAGGGAACGGCTTGCAGCCAAAATCGACCTCCCTGAAGCCAGAATACAGGTGAGGCCTGTTTCCCCCCCCCCCCTTACACAAGCAGTAACTTCCGAGGCCATGCATGAGAATCTCACATGATCGTCGAGTGCTAAGCTAAGCTGGACACCTTTGTGGACGCAGGTGTGGTTCTCAAACCGAAGAGCGAAGTGGCGACGCGAGGAGAAGCTCCGTAACCAGAGACGGCAAGCCAGCAACTCCTCCAGTCACATACCAATCAGTAGCAGCTTCAATACCAGCGTCTATCAGCCTATACCACAGCCCACGACGCCGGGTAATTACTCACAAAACGACCAGCATCATGTCATGAATAAGGAAACGTGTGAAGGAAGGCCATGCATTTACAATGAATAGAATGTGATATATTTACGTTGAATCGTTTAACAACATGTTTATCATCAGGCAGCATACTACATTATGAGCTCTGATTAATAATGAAATCAAACAGCAGTCGCTGACTTCCAGTAAACAGCCATGCCTGAAGGATGAATTACTTATTAATTCCACATTTCCACAATTACTTATTAACTCTTTTTTTCCACACCTCACCATAGTATCCTTCACATCAGGGTCTATGTTGGGGAGACCAGACACAGCGCTCACAAACACATACAGTGCCCTGCCACCCATGCCAAGCTTCACAATGGCCAATAACCTGCCTATGCAAGTAAGTCTATCTACTCTCTTCCCAGGCTTGGCAAATATGAGATTGGAAGACATGTGGATGTCCTTGTTATGATATACTGCATTGGTTGACATCTCTCTCTCTCTCTCTCTCTCTCTCTCTCTCTCTCTCTCTCTCTCTCTCTTTCTCTTGTTCATAGGCTCCCAGCCAGACCTCGTCCTACTCTTGCATGTTACCCACCAGTCCGTCAGTAAATGGCCGAAGCTACGACACGTACACCCCCCCTCATATGCAGGCACATATGAACAGCCAAGCAATGGGCACATCAGGCACCACCTCAACAGGTACGCTGTAATGAAGAAGAAGTGTGACAGGGCTTGTTGATATGTTTAATACACTCTATACAGTAACAACACAGTTTCGGATGGATCATTAACTTCTAAGAGCACATTATGGAGGAGTTGTGCCACTCACAGTAATACACGTTTTTAATCTGTTAAGTAATGGTTAAGTCATTTTTAATTGTACAAATGACTCAATAGTTATACTATGTATATTATATGTTGCCCGTAAGATATACCTTAAAATGTAACTTTTTGAGGTATTTTCTAAAACATACTCAACTAAGGGTTCAGAACTTAATAAGTCTTGCATCAGTGTCTGGAAATATGTACTGTCTAAGACCAAGGTATGTGTTGCATCTTTATAAAAAAAAAAAATAAAAAAAACATGAGCTTAAGTAAATTATTATTGTACTCCTTGTGACGTAAACCTATGAGGAATATCTACAGCTGTTGTTAATTAATTATTATTATTATATAATTATTATTATATTTATTTTGGCTTAAATATAATTTCTTTTTGGTATTCTTACTAATAATGATGACCAGTGTTCCAATCTGAGCCATACCCATCAGGCCCTTAAATCTTTTGAAGGTTTATAAAATGCTAAGATGGAGACACCGTACCTGGGAAACATACCTCAGGCTTTTTTGCAAGGGAAACATATATTTGTTTATTTATTTATTATCTGGGCCACTGGAACTGTTTTAATGCAAGCCAGAAATAGCCATGGCATAAAACAGTATGGCTCATCATTTCTCTCTCTCATTTGACTTGGCAGGTCTTATCTCTCCAGGAGTATCAGTCCCAGTCCAAGTGCCAGGCAGTGAACCGGACATGTCTCAGTACTGGCCTAGACTACAATAAGGAGGGTCCCTTCCCCTTGCCACCCCACCCTCCTGTGCCGTTTCGCTGCAAGACGGCAGTGTTGTGGCAGTATTTTACTCCAGAGGAGAGGAGAAGAGAAATAAGACTCTTGAGGACATTCTTTTTTTTCTACTGGGATTGTGCCATTCTCTATGTATCTTTGGATATGAAGACTCAACGAAGGAAAAAAGACAAACAAACTAATATGAGAAAAAAAAACTCCTGTAAAGTGCCCTGTGTTATAAATGGAACATAAAATCTGTTTTCAGTTCCCAACTTGTCATTTTTTGATGTATTTGTAAATGGGCAATTGTATGTTAAGACAAGAAAAAAGAACAACAATGGATGGACTATCCAACTAAGTCGGTCTGACAGCTGTTGAGGAGAACCTTTTTGGGAGGAAGACGTTCTGCCATGCATAATTTTATCAGCTTATATCAAACATCTCTGCCATTGTGTTTACCGCGCTTGGAATCGGGAGGGAAAACACGCAGTGCCATTCGGTGGCATTGTCGGAGCCACATTACACAGTCGTGTAAAAAAGGTCCATCTATCAGTTCTTTTCCAAAGCTTGCTGGCAGACGCAAGGAGTATGTGGAATGCATTCATTGCTGAGGGGGAAATTCATAGCTAAAAAAGTCAAAAGAATGAGAAAAAAATGTAGATTGTGTCTTCAATATATTTCAATTTGTTTATGTTGAAATGCGAAATGTAAGTATTTGTCTTCCCTAGGAGTCTCCCAGAACAATTTCTATAATAAAGTTAATTTCATTTATAATTCTCAGAATACTTCAGAAATGTTCATACATATTTACCATAACTAGATTCTTGCAGCCAGTTCGAGGTTGATTGGTTTAAAACACAATCTAAAGATTATGCTTTTAGGCCCGAAGAAGCAACCTTTGGCAAATGTTTTGACTTGAGTGTTTGCAAATTGTTTACATCTGGACATATCAGATACAATTGATTGTTGATTGTAAAACCAGACCAAAGCCTTTGTATGTCACATGACACAAATTTTATTTGCATTTTGATGTGTTGTTCTGCCAAATCTGTAGATATTTTAAGTGTTTTACATCAGCAAGGAATAGACCTTAATGTGGATTATTACTCTTATTTATGAAAACAAGACGTCACAAGCTGCAGTGAACCATTGCATTGCTTTTCAGAAGGCAAACATTAAACAATGTCTAAATCATTTGAATTTAATGTCATGCAAAATAATTGCCGGGTCAGTTTGTGCAATGCAGTGGCTTAGCCACACTGTTTATAATTTCATGTGGCAATTTGCAAACCATACATTTCTATTAAACCATTAACAGATATATAAATATAGGTTCCTAAAAAACAATATCAAAAGTTATGTTTGAAAACAACTGTAAGGGAAAACACAATAGGTATTTGTTTAGCAGATTGTCTATATCAATTTGCACAGCAGTGGCAAAATTAGAAGGATCACTCACACCAGCACACACACACACACACACACACACACACACCACCACCAACAACAACCATACCGTGAACTACTGCAGCTAACACAATAAAATAACCCTTTAGCATACTTTACAGATCCCTCTTCTAGGCTATTATTAGAGAAAGGAAAACAGTCAAAACCAGCCTGTACCCTGAGCCAGTTAAGGGAGCGACTGCACTGTAGCACTGAGAGTGTTATTTTGCTTCACTTGCCTGCCCAGCGGGGTGAGGAATGGGAAGAGAAGTCCTAGAGAGAGCGGGGTCAGGTGCATGCGATTGGCCAGCTCTTCCCCCTCGCTGGAGTTATTTCAGTCTGGGAAAGAAGCAATTAGATACTCAGATCTCCAAGGGGAAATAGTTTGAGCATACCAAACGATTTGTGGAATAGCAGCGTAAAACTTGTTGAATTCACTGAATGTCGTTCAGCCTCATGAACTGGCTGTTGTACTTTGAATGAGTGAGTTTGAAATGGAGTAGATTCGCAATATTTAGCATTTTGTAGTTGTTTGCACTTTTACTGGTAAGAGAGGATGTTCAGCTGAAATCTGCTGCTAGAATTTACAGGAGCTTCATCCTGGTGGACATTATAATCACCAAAGGTGATGACGGTTTCAGAAAGCATGATCAATGTGGTCAACCTTAAAGCTAAAGAAGTTTAATATTTAAGATTTAAATACCAGATACAGCTGACACACAGCACACTGTACATACAATAGTAGAATTTCCAGTATTTAAATCAATCTGAAATATTTTCTAATTCATTTTGGAAACCCTTATCATTGCTGCTTCATCAATCCTGAGAGGGACTCAGCTAGAATTCAGCTAGAATTGTGGGGTTTGAGTATCGAAAAAAGGTCCTCTAAAGGTCCTCTTCTGGGAATACAGTGTTGTGTGGGCATGTGAAGGACCGCAGGCATTCAGTGTGTTCTAGTGCATTCCATTACGCTATTGTGCATAGCAACTCACTGATCCATATATTATATAGCTGACAGGGAGGCAGATTTCAGGTATGGAACATCTTGCTTCTATACTGTACATTCAAGCGCGGATGGAGCCTTGGACCTAAAGCAAAATTCACAGATGTGGCACCATCCTTTCAAAATAGGTCAAGGCTACACTTCAGCCAGAAGCAGTGGCTGCCAGAGCAGAGAGCGACTGTGACTGAGACCTTCCTCGATTGCCCTACATACAGCCATATTTTCATTCTGAAGTACACTGTAATCACCGTATACATCCATGTGTAAAATCAAGTCAGGTACATTTTTGTTGGAAAAATACACACACACACACACACACACACACACACACACACACAGAGAGAGAGAGAGAGAGAGAGAGAGACACACACACACACATAAATATTTACACAAATAAGTAATTACTGAAAACTCTTTGGAGAAACTATAATTACAGTTTTATGAAAAATCAGTCAAACTAAACTGCTGTAACAGCTTCCTCAATTCCTAACTGGAGAATCTACTGGAATGGTTGTGCATGCTGTACATAGGGAATGTTACGTGGGAAAAGTCAGCCTATATGGCCAGTGTTCAAACACTCCGCTGTATGTGACAGGACTGCAAGCAACAGCAGGAAAGGGAGATCAAGACCAAGCAAATAGAGAGGAGAAGAGAGGAGGAGAGAGAGGAAGAGTAACGACAGAGCGAGAGGAAGAGAGCAAGAGATAGTGTGGGGGAGGTTTGAAAAGCTGGTCAGAGAGAGGAATAAAGAGGTGGGCAGTTTGTCACTTTGCAGCCATTAAGGAGCATTTAAATATGACAGGACACAATTATTTGTCTTGCTCTGTTGTTCACCGCAGATGTGTTCTCTGTAATGATGCCACACGTGGCTCCTTCAAGAGAGGCGAAGCGGGCGCGATAGCAGGGCTGTTTTCCCTTTCAGCAGCTGCAGTCATGACAGCTCCAGCTCCAGCCAGACATGGGAACTTGTGAGTCTCTGAAGTCATCGTTCAGTAATAAACATACCTTTCAGCGCTCAACCAAGTGACACTTTTTGTACAGAGTAATTCATGTCTTCTTTTTTCTAATCCTAACTGGCCAGCATGAAGTGTTTTGAGTAAAAGGGAGAGAGAGAGCTGGAGAGAGAGAGAGAGAGAGAGAGAGAGAGAGCATGCTACCATGATAGCTTGTTCCACACCAGCACTAATCTTCTCGCAAGCTGCCCCTGTGCCAACAGTCGTAACAAAGAGCCCTTCAATAAGTTCCCCGTGTGTAAATCCACATAAGGTAATGCAGGACGTGTTAAAAGGGGTTAAGAGAGAGGTTCTGTCTGAGTGGGGATTGGGTTGGTGGCCCGTGGCACTTGACGAACAATGCTTTAGAGTCGAGCTCTGGCTGGGTGGAGGGGTGGGGGTGGGGGTGGGGGCCTGAAGGAGGGTGCTGGAGGCTCCATCACCCTCTGGAGTTTCCCCTGTGAGGGCCTGTCATTGGCAGTGAGAGCCACTTCACGCACACTCAACACCCCCTTCATACTGCTCTCTTCCAGACAAGCTGAGAGAGAGAGAGACAGACAGAGAGAGAGAGAGACATACAGAGAGAGAGAGAGAGAGAGAGAGAGGAGGGCTCTTGTCTGTCCACGCGGTGGTACTTATCGCCCTGCTAATGACGGATCCTGACCGCTCTCCTTTTGTAGGCTTTATTTACAGGGCCAGAAGTGAATTGCAGAGTCCTACGCCTGTCCAGCATCGCTGCCTGTTCAGCTGCGGTCAATGGCTTAGTCGGCTCTTGAGCAGCATTGCACTTGAATGTACTGAACACGGAAAGCTTGATATCCTCTCTCACACAACAAATTGAGGTCATCTGAGGCTCATGGGCAGTGTGTAGTGGGCAGTGTGTAAAGTCTACTTCAAGCTCTGCTAGTCTACGACACATGGAGAGCTGCCAACTTAATGCCAAGAGGTGCCAATTAGTTTCTTAAAACCTTGAAAGGCCAACGTCTAAGGAAAATTCAACTCACTACTGACTCTCAACACAGAAGTCCTTATGATGACAGCACTTCTAACCTGGATCAGATTTTGAAAATGGTGTAATAATGATGCAAACACTTGTTCGGTTCTGGAGCAGTCCTCAAACAATCTTTTTTTAATAAACAACAAAACCCCAACAGAGGTTTTTAATAGTTACACCTCATACACCAACTGCCATGACTACTATCACCATACGAGTTAAGGCACAGGGCAAGGAGAGGCAATGTAGGCCTTCTCATTCACATGTTATCAGTTGGGAACATCTCATGAAAATGCTTCTGTGGTATTTATGCAACACCTAACACTCCTGCCCCCCCCCCCCTTAAAAAAAAAGCACATCCCAGCAGTGGCTTATCCACTGCTCCCCCACCCAGCACGCGGGCCCTGAATACAATATTACTAACAGCGCACGCCAAAGGTCACCCTGAGGGACGTCACCCATGATGATTTTATCACAGGTAGAGAGGGCCACAAAATTTGCGAGATGGGATTTTTGACACGTGAGACGTGACTTGTTGGGGGGGGGGTGTCTGAGGGGGTGGGGAGGGGGTTGTGTATGTTTGTGTGTGTGTGTTGGGGGGGTGGGGGGGGGCGGTACTCTGTTTGTGTTTAATCACAATTTCCCCAGCCATTCATAAATCCTCTCCTAGATTATAGCACCATGGCTCTCTGCCTGTGTGTGTGTGTCCACATTTGTTTGTGGGAGTGTGAGCTCAGCCAGGTTTTAGCACGTAAGAGGGGACGGGTGACAACGTGGTGACAGCCCAGTGATGGGGTCTGGCTGGGGGAGCGGCGATGAGCCGACACGGCGGCGTGTGCGACAGATGGAGGTTGGGGGGCGGGGGGGGGGGGGGGGTGTGGGGAGAGGGCCAGGTGGAGGACAGCCTCAGCACCTCGCCCCACGCCCGCCCGCTTCACCCAGCACCCGGCTTCTGCTGGACTCGGCCCGACTCCCTGTAGACTGGCAGAGAGAAAGGCAGAAAGAGAGAGAAGGAGAGAGAGAAGGAGAGAGAGAGGCCTTTGAGAGTCCTCTGTCTGGAACATGGTTCACACAAAGATGCCCCCTACACACATGCAGGTGTAAAAAAGCAACCTCACACAGATACTGCAACACACACACAAATGTATGTACTGCGACACACACACAAAAGTAAAAAAATATCCCCTCCCCCACCAGCACACACACACACACACACACACACACACACACACACACACACACACACACACACACACACACACACACCCACACACACAGACAGGCCCACAACAGTGCCAAGGGTTGTCAGGGAGATGTCAGGGAGTCTTTTGTGTGGGCCTCCCACCTGTGGCTGCCAATGGTGTCAACAGAGAAGCAGCTCTACTTGACTCACAGGGAACAGCCTCAGAAGACTCGCTCAGTCCAAAGCTACACAGCCCAGCTGACAATTACCTGTCCAGTAAGCAACAAAGACAAAGGTAAACCCAATGTTTACAGTGCCATGTTACCACACAAGTTTACATTTTCATCACCATGCATTACATAATAATGCATTATTCATACTTTATAAACATTTAGAAATGTGCTTAATACTCTCTGAGATAAAGTTTAAGAGATAAAGTAAATTATATACATAATTTCTATTTAATTATCAAGTATGGACAGGACATTAACATAAGTGTATAAATAATATGTACAAACAATAAAATAATATGTAATAATGTAAACCTACACACACACACACACACACACACACACACACACACAGTCACAAGTTGGTACAATCTCCTGAGTAGTGCATTTGATCAGCAGTGTTGCCCAATGCTTGAGCACATGTTTGCAGTCATGCTAGGACCAAAGCCTCAGTAAACATATGAGAGGGAGTCCGGTGGATTGCGTGTAAGCGCTGAGGGGATCAACAAGGGATCCAACTTAAAGACTTTGTGAGGTTTAACTGTGTTTATATCACTAATGTGAGCGAATAATTTGTGACCTAAATACCATAATTTCCCCAAACAGAGATTAGGGAAGGGGGGAATAACCTCGGCATAAGAACCCCATCAAAGGAATTCCACAGCTCGGCCTTTGTTGCTAATGACAGAAGTATTAGGTGCTAATTTAACACGACACATTTTCCTGGGAGTTTTTCTGCACATTTTCAATAACTGTTCACATACAGGCTTGCAAAAAGTGAAGGTGTTAGCAAATGCTAATGGTTTTGATGTTAGAAAATACAACAGGCAATTTTCTGCTTGACTGACTGCTCTCTGTGTTTTGAGGGGCTGAATTTGCTGAGGATGTTTTGCTGGAACAGAACTATGCTATATTAGGATAGGTTCCATAAGGAAAGAATTGATTGGACTTTTTGCTTTACAAGCATCATTTTGTTCCCATATGTTCTCAATTTGTTTTCTTTTCAAATGTCATATTTACATCTTGTTAACTTGAAAAATGCAAATAATGATGGCATGGTGACTTTGACCAGACACAGTGCTGTTGATGTAGCCAATCCTCCCTTCCTAACCTGGAACCCTCTCACACGCACCCCCCCCCCCCCCACCCCCGACTTCACTTTCTTAATGCTTTAGACTGAATGGTGCTGTCTAATTTGAAGCCTAACTCACACAGAATCGTTTGCCCAATGCTGAGGCTGAAATTAAAAACGTGTTTCTCAGCAATTCTATCCCTTAGACGAAATCCAAATCCCTCCTCCGAGTTAATTTCTAGGACTGAAATTTAACCCTGCAGTTAGCCAGCATTCATTTTGCACAGAAGCATTAGCCCTCTCAGATATAAGGTTTCTTTGGCATTGTTCTCAGGCCACAGCAGGACTTAGCCTTCCACAATGTTCTACATGTCCATAAGCAGCTGCTGGCTATAGAACAGACCTCCGTCCTCAGACCTCCGTCCTGAAACCACTCAAATAAACAGTCACAGACCTGATCAAGAAATGCATTAGACGAGGGGAGCCTTGGTATCATCATATTCTTGTGAACGAAAGTAAAATCTACCAGTATTGGCAGAGCACGCAAATCAAGCTCAGCAGGGAACAGCGCTGCATTCGATTTATTTCCCAAACAAGTAGTGCTGTGTCTCAGCTCCTCATAACTGTGTAAATATTTGACTATAAATATTTAGCAAACCCAAACCTGAGGTGCAAAGTTGCATGGTAAATGTCCCCTTTATTCTGTCTGCTAGAACAACAGCAATGCCACCTAGACAATGCACTTGCATACAGATGCCATACTGGTGTAGATACCTTTTTATCAGGAAAGGTGAGAGCATGCCACTGTCTGACATCAGAGGAACTAGATGTACCGCAGAGCGGTACAAAATATGACCGCCGCCCAGTCCAGCACATGTTTTCCACAAAAATAAGTCACGCTGAAAGGCATATATGATTCTAACTGTCTCACTGAATTGCATTATGCACACTCAATTCTCACTGGTATCTGCCAGACAACAAGTACCAAAACATGATTAGTTCATAGATTTCACATGTAAAATACATTTTATACAACCCCACCCCCATCTTGCCTGTTTATAATTCTGAGAAATTCTTGAATTGTGTGCATGTGTGCGTGTACATGTTTATGTTTATGTGTGTGTGGGTGGGTGGGTGGGTGTGTGTGTGTGCGTGCATGTGCATGTGCTTGTGTGTTTGCCTGTTTATGTGCCTGTGTGTGTGCATGTGCATGCATGCGTATATATGTCTACTGTGTGAGTATGTGTCATACGTAGGGTTACTGTGAATGTATGTGTGTGCGTGTGTATCTGTTTATGCACATGTGTGCATATGGAATGGGTTTACATGACCCCTGGAGGCAAACATACGCAAAAAATTGGTCATCCTAGGCGCTACGGTTCTCAAGATATTCACAGAAAACTGTGTCTGCCCTACCCTCCTTTCGGGGGGTCCAGTCAAGCGGGGGGGGCTACAGATCAAAACGAAAAATGATGGTTCCATGCTATCCATGTGGGGTTACATGCCCACCAAGTTTCGTGTACCCCGGTCTTTCAGTGTCCCGGGAATCCTTGTTGGTGTACGGTCACTAAATGTACACATAAATTATTTTATTGTAAGGCCCCCCATGAACGAAAGTCCACGAAACTTGGCATGCATTCGGAGGGTGTCATAATGATCCTAAACTTTCAATTTTGTGCAGTTTTGACCATGTCAGCCAGAGATATTGCGATGAAAACACCTAATGTTTTGCTTTTTAATTTTTAACTAGGTGGCGCTATACATGAAATAAGTGGTAATGGGATAGGTTGACATGCCCCCTTAAGACCAACATACAAAAAAAAAGGTGGACCTCCTAGGCCCTACGGTTCTCGAGATATTCACAGAAAACTGTCTCCGGCCACCTACAGGCCAGTTGGTGTATAGTAACATAAATTCATTTATTGTGTGGCCCCCCATGAACGGAATTTCACAAAACTTGGCGTGCATTCAGAGGGTGTCATAATGATCCTACACTTCCAATTTCGTGCAGTTTTGACTATGTTAGGTCACAGATACCTGCGATTACAACACCTCATTTTTACTTTTTTGTGTTTAACTAGGTGGCGCTATACATGAAATGAGTGGTTATGGAATGGGTTGACATGGCCCTTTGAGATCAACATACAAAAAATGGTCCTCCTAAACCCTACGGTTCTCGAGATATTCACAGAAAACTGTGTCTGCCCTACCCTCCTTTCGGGGGGTCCAGTCCAGCGGGGGGGGGGGGCTACAGATCAAAATGAAAAACGATGGTTCCATGCTATCCATGTGGGGTTACATGCCCACCAAGTTTCGTGTACCCCGGTCTTACAGTGTCCCGGGAATCCTTGACGGAAATTTGGACATGCGAAAAAGAAAAAAAGAAAAAAAAAAAAAAAAGCTTCGCTGCGCGGCGGTCATAAATATGATGACATTTGCTATAGAAATCACTGTTTTGAGGTTATGAAATCATTGTAGACAGGAGGGTTGATATGCAAACACAATCTGAACAAGCCCTCTCCATCAAAGATTCGATTGGTGTGTTGAATGCCAACATATGAGCCTTTGTTGGTTTGATGTGTCTTTATTATGTGTCTAAATCCTTATGATCCATAATTGCCCTCATTTCTAAATGTGTGTGTGTGTGTGTGTGTGTGTTTATGTGTGAGACAAACCACATCAGCATATAATAGATTCAAAATGCTGTCACATGTTTGGCAACAGAGGTCTGTCATATTACAGTCTGACATATGTCAACTGACACCACACTATTATTATGCATGTAATGCTGAAATGTTCAGCCAAGACTACCACTTTATGTTCATGCCCAGAGATGGCATCTGTCATCCCACATTGTGTCAGGCGCTTTCAGGCCAGACTATTTGTTTTCCTCTTCTTTCCCAAATACACTGATACATAAACAGCGTTTGATCCCCCCCCCCCTTCCACTCGTTTCATCCCACCAAGATAGGGTGGCGCTGGTATACAAGCAGGAGAATCTGAAGAGGGGCTGAGGAGCCTTTCAGACAGACATCAAAACATGTTTTGTTTTTTTTCAGATTTTTCCCCTCCGAGATATTTTCCTTTCAAGATATCCCCCCCCCCCCCCCCCCATCACCACCCTACTCGGCAGTAGCAGGATGCTGATGCTGCTGATGCCATTTCAGGGTGGTAGAGGGGTTATGCAAGGAGCTTTGAGGACCTCCATGTGAGGAGACATCACATTGGCCCTCATTCTGCCCTGGTCAGAGACAGCAGCGCAGCGGCAGCAGCAGAGTAGAGCAGAGCTGACTTGGGGCTTGAGGGCGGAGGATGGGGCTGAAGTGCTCAGAGCTGACTTGAGGGCAGCATGCCGTGGTGCCCGGCTCAGCCCAGACAGGACTGCGTGTTAAATATTTCAGCACAGCAGCCTTTGGCCTGAGGGGGCAGGAACAGGAAAGCTGCAGCATAGCTCTGGTGTGTGTGTGTGTGTGTGTGTGTGTGTGTGTGTGTGTGTGTGTGTGTGTGTGTGTGTTTGTGTGTGTGTGTGTGTGTGTGTGTTTGTGTGTGTGTGTGTGTGTGTGTGTGTGTGTGTGTGTGTTTGTGTGTGTGTGTGTGTGTGTTTGTATTTCGAGGGGGGTGGAGGGTGGTTTATGTAAATGCTGCTTTCACATTAAATAGACTGGCCTGAAAAGGCTATAGCTGCATGCATTCTGACAATGTATCTGAAGAGTTATTAGAGTGTTTCCTCACAGAACCTCTCCCCATTCTCCATTCATTTCTGTATTTACTGGCTAAATCGTTCCGTACAGCCAGGGCTGAAGCAGGCAGGAGCTTCTACAACAAGGATGAATATCTAAAAGGTGTAAACACTCAATCCCATGTCCCTTTGCCTCCTATAGTGAGCTTTCTGTCTGTCAAATTAACCACGTTAATTAACCATTAGTTATCTTAGTTTGAACAATCCAGTGAAAAATGTGGCAGGTAGCTTTAAGAGAGCAGCTAAGCATGCTAGCACATGCTAGCACCATTGTCTTCATACGTTCCCAGTGTGAGAACATCTGCTGTAATGAGAGAGTGTGTGCGCACGCCACAGTGTCACCACAAGCGTTGCAGATAGACTTGTAAGTGACAGGCGAGAGGTTGAAAGGATCGACCGGGGGATTTTCATTAAGTCCGTCTGCACACGCATTGTGTCCTGTCAGGGTGACAACACCCACAGCACATCTTAACAGGTGTGTTAAGGGGGCCACAATGTGATGGAATACATGAATAATAACAAGCCATTCATTAATCATGAATATTCATCAGCCAGATCAAATGTCTTTGATTTAGCTTGTACACACTCTCTCTCTCTCTCTCTCTCTCTCTCTCCCTCTGTGTATGTGTGTGTGTGTGTGTGTGTGCAACAACCAACAAAGATGACAGATCAGGCGATGGACCTGGTCAGATCACAGGGTCACATCAGGTACATGACTTTCACAGAGAGCCCTACAGCAACTCTCACATTGCACGGTGCCGAGAGCACAAGGTTGACCGCAGAGTGTATGTGTATAGATGTGGCCTGGAGACATCAGTTCTGGCTTAATTGGGCGTAAAACGAGCGAAAGCAAATATTTACAAGGCTTAGAGAGAGACCTGTGAGGCGGCTCAACAGAATGCTAATCTAGTCTTTATGAGGTCAGTCTGCATAATGGACGTGCTACCCAGTGCGAGAGTGACTGACTGATTGACTGGGCTGCGAGGAGCACTCAGCTTGCTTTGGTGCACTGATACAGGTAAATAAGCCCCCTGCCTCTACCGCAGGGAGATGCACCACAGAGACATCTGCACAACTGACAATAAGGCTGCAGGTAGGCTTTAGCCTGGTGTCTGCCAAAGAGGCTTAGCATGCAATTAGCGAACATGACAGGATGATGAGTGGAGCAGAGGACTTTTTAATGTCTTCACTAACTGCACATGGTACCTTTAAATAAAGAAAGTAATACAGAAAAATGAAACTTAAAATAAATGTGTGTACTTGCTGACCATCTCTGCTTATGCAAAGTAGGACAGCAAAAAGGGAACAGTTGAACAGATGTTAAGTGGTGGACTGGGTTCCCAGGTGTTGGAATGGAAAGAAAAAAGCACAATCAAAAGTACAGGTCTTCATCCTCCCGTTAGCTTAGGGACCTTAGCAGGCTTCTCTGTGATGAAGCTGGCAGGGCCAATCTGTATCTTAGTACACCTCCCCTCTGTTTTGTCGCTATTAGCTCTGCCTGGCATGGCATGTGAAGCATTACTGGAATGTTTTATTCATTCAATCCTTTTTGAGTGGGAGGAGGGTGTCGCTGGAAGTGACAAACTTTGTTAGCAGGGGGAAAGACTGACAGCGCAAACCCGATGACTGGCACTCCGGGCTCAGATGAGATGCTAACCAATACCCGGCGCGGAGGTTCATGAGCAGTTGAAGCGGGTTGGGTTTCACAACACCGGGGTCGTGCTGAGGTTACTGTGTCAGCTCCAAGCATGGGGGCCAGTTTTGGCAGAGGGAAAAGTAAACACGAGAAATCACATTTCAGGAGGAAAAAAAAACAGGCACACCTCAAAAACAACAAGCTAAGGATTGTTAGGTTGAATCATTATGAAATGAGTAAGTCACTGAGTTGTGTGGTATACATATAAGACTCAAAATAACAACACTCTCTTCTCCAGAAAGTGGGAAACGGCAGCCATGTTAAAATGTCAGGGGCATCGCTGATGAAGCTTGGCAGTGTGGGTTGTTATGGGTGCCGACAGAGCAAGAATGGGTTGCAAAGAGGGCCACAGGGGATGTACAGTGCTGCTAATCCATCTCCACAAACAGCTCATCCCCTCCAAGAGGCGCCCCCTGCTCCAACACCACCAGGCTCCCCAGAGCAGAGGAGCACACCAAGCAGGGAGGACTCCACCAGCTCGTGTTGAACAAGTGTTGCCTATAGTAACGTCACTTACCCTGGCAGGCATGCTGGACACCGTCGGCCATTGTTCCCAGACTTTAACCAGCCAGGCTCATACAATGGCCACCCAGAGCCGGCAGGGTAATGTATTCACCACCCCACACTGCTGCTATCTTCATTTCACACAGTCACAGTTTAACGTGTAATTTGTCTTAGAGCTGCAGAGATGGGGATCGGTGCTGTTTGCCTGCTCATAAGTATTGTCCCCCACCACCGGAATTGAATCATAAAAAGCTAAACTTTTAGATCAGAGTCCATGTAAACAGAGAGATTCAAGCAGACAGACAGACAGACAGACAGACAGACACACACACACACACACACACACACACACACACACACGCAAGCAATACTGTGACTGCTAACCCAGTGACACATTAGAGAACATGGTCCCTTTCCAAACCCAAGGCTATGTGTGGAAGCAGAGCTTTTCTGTCCTGTCTAATCTCGTGCAAGTGGCACTTTTGCATGTGCAAGTGGCACTTTTCTGCCACAAGTTGGGCTTTGGGGCAGTGATTTCTCTGTTGCTGTTGCCTTTCATTGCAGATTATGACCAGCGTTCCTGGACCACTTGAGACAGAATTACGCTGATGTGGACATTGGCTCTGTAACTGTCTACTGTACATTTTAATAGAGAAAGAATAATAATGATATTGCAATCACAAAATTACAGACAATGAAATTAAAGGGAAAATGAATATGTGTTAAAAAATCACAAAAAAATGGTCGTTTCCAATGAGACTGATATTACTAGAACAAAGATCATGGTTCTTTAAGTCCTTGGGAATGTTGGTGAGATAATCCAGAGAAGTCCCTCTCAGCTCTGGAAATCCTCTTAAACTGATTACAAATGAAGGCTCGTTATCCAAAGCATCTCTTAACTGCTTTTGCTTCTAATGCCAATTTAGACATGCAGGTGGCTTTAACATGCTCTGTGCTACATTACGCTATCTCTATTACACGAAATGTGTGGGAAAATAACAAAATCAATTATATAAATATACCATAAATCAATAATATAATGATACCTCACCAATATGACAATACGTACAGTTCCCAAAGTTAAAGTGTAGTTATTAAAATCTCTCACAATTCATAGTTTATTGACATTCTTTTTTTTTTCATTTTAGAGCAAGAGAAAAATATGAGAATGCTAGTGAGGTGCTTAATGATCCCCAAGGGAGGGAGTCATTGGAGTCATTGGTAGGTATCAGGTTTTGGGTGGATGCAGGCACCTCTACTGGGTGTCAAAGCAAATGAGTCGTCACTTTAACCACCGCGTCAGACATTCACAGCCTCCTTTTTTGTGCGATCCTTTTGTCAATTCATCCTAAGCGGCCTCCCTTTGCATGTCTGATGAGGGACTATAGCTCCTGGTCAGTGGTATATTGTTTTAAAGCCGTGTGCAATTTGCTATGTATCAACCTTGCCATCACAATTATGAAGGCTTTAGATTCACCCTCAAGTTCACACTGAGCTGAGAGCTACATTAAGCAAGATCAAGTGTACCATAGCTGTGTTCTGGAATGACATTAACCATTCCCCTGCTCAACTCCCCAGCACCAGGTAGGCACGTGATAACTGTGCTGTG
>NC_055967.1:10914566-10939566 GCF_018492685.1 Alosa sapidissima | reverse complement strand
CATTTTCCTCACAAAGGAGAGGGACAGGAGCACAGGCGAGGAGGAAGGGGGAGTTGTAGGGGGAGATGGGTGTGTGAGAGTGTGTGTGTGGGTGTGTGTGGGGGGGGGGGGGGGGGTGTTGAACGGACTTGATGGCTGCCGCAGAAGGTGAGGTGATAAAAAGGGAGCCAACAAACGCCCGCCCCGGCTCACATCAATGCGGCATTGTGAGTGGCTGCCCGAGATAAACGAGCATTGGCCACAATCGGAGGGCTGTAATTAAATTTCACACAATATGAGGCAGCAAATGACATGTAAATTATGAATGGCCGATTCTTTGCTTTCCATGACAGTGTTAAATAAGGGAGGTGTAAGTGAAATCATTAGATTATGCCGTCCAGGGAGGGATGTAGTGGCCTGGTGTGTGTGTGTGTGTGTGTGTGTGTGTGTGCACGCACAAGTGGAGGGGCTGGGAACAGGCTTTTGAAAGGTCGACTTCAAGGGCCCACCGCCAACTTTGGCACAAATGAGCCACTCGGAGACTATTTCAAACAGCAGCAGGACAATGCGCAACCAGCCTCGGATTGTGTTTGTCCACCTAGGTATAAAATAGACATTACGGGCCGATTGTCCTGCCCACCACGATGCTCCAGCGTGCGCTTAAAGGGAGCGGGAGATGAGTGGACGCACTTCACTGGGTCCTTGTTTCTCTCACCAATTACCTCTAAATAAATAGACACAGCCCACTGGCGTCAACAATGAAATATAGCTTGAAAAGAGAAGAAAGGACCAGTTTAAGAAGAGGTATTTGCATGTGTAGAAGAGTGGTGCTGGGTAATTGCTGCCGAGCGTGAGACAGCACAAGGATGGTCGGTCTCTTTCATCGTCTGTTGCCACTGAGTGGACGGGGGACACAAATAAAAACATGGGGGCCAGAGAGCTCACTTTCCAAAGAGAAAGAAAGAGAGAGGGAGAGAGAGAGAATAAGAGCTGACTTTCCAAAGAGAGAGAAAGAGAGAGGGAGAGAGAGAATAAGAGCTGACTTTCCAAAGAGAGAGAAAGAGAAAGAGAGAGAGAGTGAGAGAACCCTACCTCAGATGCACATATACACTTGCTCACACAAAACATAAATACATACACATACAAAACACATACAAAAAAATGAATGCATACACATTGAAATCTCAACACATACACCATATTTCTTATCAATTTAGTGATTGTATTGGTGCAATCTCAATTGTTTGAAAAGTGGGCTTTTCAAATGAAGCTCTTTGAAAGTTAAGGTGATATTAAAAATGATTACCAGTGTAGGTCATTGATCCTTCAAACTACCCCAAATGCTCCACCCTTCAACACTATCTGAAACTCCAAAAAAGTGATTAAAAAGTAATGCTGAGACACAGTGGGCCATGATATACAGCTGTAGCCCACTTAATTAGGACAAATCCCCTTTTAGATGGGACTGCAGAGAGAAAGGGCCAGTCGCGAATGTCTGTGAGGGAGCTCATTAAAAATGTGGAATGTTGCTGCACAGAGAGAGAAGGAGAGGGAGAGAGAGAGAGAGAGAGGCAGAGTGAGAAAGAGAGATAGAGAGTGAAAGGAAGGGCAGAGCTGCTGAGGCGTTCTGCTTGAGTAGCTCCAAGAGGCCTGGAGGATAAATGTCCCCCCTCTCATCTCGAGTAGTTGTCTTGCGCCCAACGCCGAGGGAGAAAAGAGCCACAACTTGTTAGTCAACAGGCGCGTTGAAGGGACCGGCGGGCCAGAGGAGGAGCAGGAGTTTGTGGGGTTCGTTTGGAGACGGGTGGGGGGTCTGCAGAGGCGCTCTATCGCTGCAGTCTACGTGCTGGCACACAGCAGCTCTCCCCTTCTAACGTGTTAAGAGGGCTCCCCCCTCAATGGCAACCTCTCCAGTGGTCATCTTTGTAGAGAGATGAAAAGAAGCTTTATCGTTTGTGGGGGAGTGTTTGGAGTTACATAATATAGATAAATAGACGAATAAATAGACAACTACTATTCATGCAGACAATGGCCGTCACTTATCAATCGAGCATAGAGACCAGCACAGATCAGAGTGCAGGAATCCTCTTACAGGGCTTACGTTTGATTCATGAAACGTTAGTATTACTCCAATTCTGAACGTGTGTTGGTAAATGTGGCGGCTGAAAAAAAACACAATACTTTGCTCCTAGAATCGACGACATGGAGGTGCATAATAGCTACGGTGACATTGTAAGTCCAGCTGAACCAGTTTGTTTTCAGTAAGTGACATCAAAGAAGTTGGGAAAGCAATTGCACATTAAGTGTGACAGGCTTAATTTTGCAGAGAGAACGTATTGTACTACGAAATGTGTTAGAACCACACAACACCCATTTGTCCCTGAAATAAATCAATTATGACTGTAACACTTTTCAAAAAAACCTTTTTATCGTAACTTTGTACACATAAAGGCTATCCTTAGCCATCAAATCGGAGAGTACGCTACAAACGTGCAGGAAAAGTCTTAGGTCCAAGACTATATTCTATGAATATAATTCTCCAACTTTCCAATCCTCCACTGATTTACTATGATGGACTGTAAGACTGCTGTCTCAACCTAAGACTTGAAGATTTGAACGTAGCCACGGTTCACGTTCTGATTTATAAATGCTTTGCATGGAAATGACCGTATGCCTGTCTTATGCCTGTTTTATGTCGTTCGTTCAATCAATGAGGGCCAATGTGTTTAGATAGGTGTTTACACCCAAATATAACTGTCAGTCACCTACTATAGGCTACAGAATATTAAACGCAGATTGAACATATTCTGTGCTGAGGAAAGTGTGATAGATAGATAGATAGATAGATAGATAGATAGATAGATAGATAGATAGATAGATATACTTTATTAATCCCTAGGGGAAATACTTCAACACAATTCAAACATCATGTCAACAATGTTATTTGGAATTTATTGTTGATTAACTTTGTAGCCTGCATGTAGACTAACTCTGCATTTCAATGGAAAACAAAATGCAAGTGAAATCCCTTTTAACATTTAATTAAGCTCACAAACCCACTGAATACCAAACACTGCAGATGATTTCAGGAGAAAAGAGAAACCATGACCACTCCATGAGGCGTGCAGCCCCCTCCCATCCTCTCCCCACCTCCCCTCAGCACACACGCTTTTCACATCCCAGCCACTGAACAGGATGAGACCACGAGGAGCACTAGAGCACATTTCAGAATAAATAGAAGTGACTCTGTGTTTAACCTCCAGTACCTCACGTCAGGGCTGCTGTTGCACTGGAGGACCAGCAGAGACGGTGCCTGGCCCCGGCCTTGGCCCCGTCCACCCCACCAGATCAGGGGCCGAGGCCTGCCCTGCGTTAACCCTGCTGGAGCTGTCCGCCCTCGGGCAGACCCCGTCCAGTGCCAAACCCCCCCCCCCTCCCCCCCGCCTCTCCCCCGGACTTCACCCGCAGTGAGCCTCAGCACTATACCATTTCTACCACCCCAACACCACCACCACCTCCAGCTCTTCTCTGTGTGTTTGTGTGAGCATGTGTACATGTGTGTGTGTTTGTAGAAACAGAGCCTTTACAAAGTAGTGTACTTTCAGAAGATGTGGAGCGCACACCAAAGTGCTCTAAGCTTATAGAAACCCACTGCTGCATCCCAGTGACCCCCACCGGACATTCTCTGTCTCTGTCTCTCTTCTCCCCTCGCTTTTATTAGTCTTTCTCTTCACCATCCCTGTTCATTCTTTGTTTGTCCACTGTGCTTAATGCTTACATGATGAAAACTCAATTAAAAATGCTAATGACACCTTTGAACAAATGAAATGCTAACTTTCTTTTGGGGGGGTGGGGGAGGTAAAGGGGGCAAAAAATCAAGGGTTTGAAACAATGTCAATTGCTCAGTGGCTAGCTTTTCTAAAGGAAGAAATTAATTATTTCAAATACGTGTGGTCCCTTTCATGCGAGCTGACTTATTTGCATTGAGGAAAATTCAGCATGAGTAATTGATATGCACAGAATGAACTCAATTTTCCCTCCAAATTCACCCCAAATCCCAAGGCACCCCGGTCCGGAATGAGAGCGGCAACATAAACAAAAGTCGAGTAAAAAGGGAACACGAGGAGGGAATATTACAAGAATCGAAGAACAAAAGCGTTGCAAAATTGTTTGTATGAATGATGAAGGCCTCTTTTCAGTCGGTTCTGGAGGGGGGAAACAGATATCATATGGCAAGCTGACAGGTGATGTCTTCATGAAAATGTGGGAATTTACATTCTAATTAAAAAGAATTTACATCTTAATCAACGTGGGCCTCATTGTGCTGCTAATACTCTCCAACTGTAATGAACAACAAACATCAGAGTGCTTCTCCAAGCAGAAAGAGAGTTTTGGGCTCCGTGGAAATCACTGCAGATTTGTCCTCAGTAATATATATAAAGCAATGAGCTTGTAAACAACAATAACAACAACAACAAAAACACGTGGAATCCCTCTCCTGTGAATCATGCCTGTAGCACTGCAACAAGGGAAAAAACAAAGACAAAGTATTTTACGAGACATGAGGGTGACAAACATCAGGATGTCTAAAATCATCAAGTCACCAGGACCGATGGAATAAGGCATAAACACTGTCCTGTGGTTCAGTATTTTGAGAGATAGTAATGGTGGTCACAGTGTACTTGGGTCCAAAATCACAGCTTGCCTGTGTGGTCACGTTCTGGTTTTGTTTGTCCTCCACTATTGTCAGGGCCAGAATTGGCCTTGCCCAAGGTCTGGGCTTGTGGTCTCTGGTTCGGACTTTGTGCCATAAAAAATGCACATTCTTCAAATCAAAATTCAAATGAATACAACCAGGCTAATTTTTAACTGTAGCATCTTACATTACATTCCATGAAGTAAACAGAAGTAGTTTCAGAGAGACGAGGATAGAGCACCACAGAATGTTCCTCGCAAAGACCAGTTGTTCCAAATGAAAGACATTTCTGAGACTAAAGAGCAAAAAGACTAAAACAAAAGACGAGACAAAAGAGCAGGGGAAAGAAGATGGCGACATCCTACTGTTCAGGCCCAATCCGTCCACGCAAGAGTGAGAGTGAGCCCACAGGCTTCTCCTAAGCAAATAGGAATCATTCCAGCAGACCTCCCAAACTGTAAATCAATTTAACACGCTCAGCACCATTTACACCCCGACTTCAAAAAGTCATCCGGCAAACATTAGCCCACACAAAGCCTGTCGGCTAAATGAGGCATGATTCATGAAACGGATACCTTTTATCTTCCCCACGAGCCAAAAAGGTCATTTAGTATATTATATCTAAGTGAGCAGCTTATTCCTGCTTCATTACTGATAATTAAGACACGTCATATTTCCCTCTCAATGTGTCTGTCGAGAGCTCTGGCATCTGGTATAAAATAAGCATCAATTTAAGCCGACGCTGCAGGAAGAGGGCTATTAAAAGTCTAAAGAGCCAGATGAAAAGACCCACTGGCTGGACACATCACACGCTGTTATAGTATGCATAGGCCACTTATACTGTATAGATTGGCCATTTTGTAATTGCCTCAGGACTGTTTATTTGCAGTCATATATCAAAACAAAGAGATGATAAAAAAGAGGAGAAGGACATGAATCATAAAGTGATGGGAGTGTGTGTGTGTGTGTGTGTGTGTGTGTGTTTGTGTGTGTGTGTGTGTGTGTGTCTGTGAGTGAGAGAGAGAGAGACAGAGAGAGTGGAGGGGAGAGAATTGTTTGCCATAACTGTGGAAAAAACTGCATTGGGGATGTGTGTGCATGTGTGTGTGTGTGTGTGTGTGTGTGTGTGTGTGTGTGTGTGTGTGTGTGTGTGTGTGTGTGTGTGTGTGTATGTGTGTGTGTGTGTGTGTATGTGTGGTGTGTGTGTGGTGTGTGTGTGTGGTGTGTGTGTGTGTGTGTGTGTGTGTGTGAGATCACAACGAGGTAGGGACATACATGTACAGTACAGTGATCTTCCATTGCTGGTACAGCAGTGTGTGCAGGCGCGTGGGCGGAGGGGGGCGGGGGTTAAGGGGGTGGACGGGCTTCTGACCAGGGTCGCCTCTGTGAGAGCCTGCAGTGTTTGAGCATGAGTACAAGCAGGGGGGAGGTGGGGTGATTGGGGAGTCTGGCCTGCTCTCATATTCACTCCTACACATGCCACCTTGAGTGCTGTCCCACGACTGCAACGGCACGCAAACTTAGCTATTCACCGAGAGTGCAGTATCACCAGAACCACAAATTGACCCCAAGGATAACAGGAGGGTTAAGATGCACATTGCGTGACAGCTAAAGACCTGAGAATGGGCCAGCAATGAGCCTTCAGGTCGAAGCACTGTACAATGTATATATAGAATACATCAGAACGGACGTCATTTTCTGAGTTGAGACGTTTGAGGTACATGTGGCTGTATTAGAAATCAGATAGAATATAGGCACTTTAGAGTCCTACTGCTGTTTAGACATTGGTACAGTGACTATGGGATAAACAAATAGTAGAAACAGTAGATTAATTATACACCACAGATTTGATATGACACAGAAACTGGGAAAACAGGAGATAGGAAATGAAAAGCCACATTCGCAGACTGTACGACCCAGCCAGAGTAACAAATCCCTCTACACAGTCTGGACCTGTCAAAACTACAAAGCAACGTATTTGTTTTAGTTAAACAGGAGACAGACAGTGCAAGCCAGTGGAACATCTCTGGTTGCCAAATGCTCTCTATTCCTCTCTAAACAGGAGTTACTACAGCAAGCGTCCCTGCTGTGCCAGTGCAGGCCAGTGGAACATCTCTGGGTGCGGGGCAGAAGGGGGTCTCATGCTCTCCATTCCTCTCTCACTGCTGCCTCAAGGAGAACCCAGCTGTCAGACAGAATCTCACTCATCCCCATCGCTTTCCAGTGAGGCTAGATAAGAGGCATGCAATCAGCATAGACAACCCATCCAATACCCCCCCCGCCCATCACACACACAACCACACACTCTTCTTCTCTCGAGACCCAGGGACAGCTCATATCCATGAAGCATGCCACAGCAGCACACACCAAAAAGTGTCCGATCCAGATGCATCCAAGATTGGTGAAACTGCCACATCCTCTGGTTTATTCTCAAAGAGACATGGGAGATACACACTTTTGGTTTCATGGCTGTGGGTAGCTACCGAGCAGGTGATGAGGGGGGAAAAAACGTCATCGCGGCATGAATGTTACACAGAGAATTGGTGAAGCCTTGTGATAGTCAGAAGGGTGACCACATTTAAGTGAACATGTGAATCGCTTGCCGTTACACTGGCTCCAGTACAACCCCACTACCACCACTTCTCAACCAAATTGGTTTCACACCTCTGGTTTCTGAAGGTGTCTCACAGCGGTAGCCTTGAACTGCTGTGTGACTGATAATGACAGTGTTTTCACTGCAAGTTACAGACATGCATAAAGACATGAAGTCTTTATTAGTCACAGCTATGGAATAGTTATTAAAAATGCATTTTTCACATCTCGCTGTCAAGGGCATCCAAGTCAAACACAAGCCTGCCAGTTTTGTGTGGTTAATAGATTTAGTCAATTATGTATTTTTTATGTTAACATACCACATATAGAAAATTGAAAGATATAGGAATTATTTATCTCGTTCCCCAGTGGCATTGAAATTGGGAACACCAATTGCATACAAATTTACTATCTTTACTAAGTTTTTTTTTTTATTATCTTTATAAAAACATTCATGCAGAAAATTCTTCACACTTTCAATTCTGGGCTTAATCAAAATAAAAATCCAAAGAAAATAAGTTAAATAAGAATACATATTCTGTATTTTTTTTTAAAGAAAATAACCCATTAATTTCAAGATATTACGAAGACAGAAAGTATGTGGCAGAAGTATTAAAATATCCCGAGGCTACACTGATAGAGCGCTTGTCAGGACTTTTCAGAAGTGCCAAAGGGCAAAGACTTGGATTCTCTGAAAAGTAATTTCTTTTGACAGTGCACAATAGTCTGCCAAGAAAAATTGCATTTCGCCAGCTTTCCTTTATGCGGTATGTTTTTATGGTTGTGGGCAACAATTTCATGAGTATAAGAGTACCCCAGAAAAGGCCTAAAGTTTGCCCGGTTGAGATGATCTGCTTTGACAAATTTAACAGCTCTTTTTCTCTGCTCCTAATGCACTTGTCACTCAGTATTAGCCGTCCTCATTAATGACAATGGGAAAGTTTATCTTGGGCACACATTTAAAATCATCCTCAGCTTACAATGGGGCTCAAAAATCTTCCACAAAATAGGAGGCGGATCTACTTACACAGGTCCTTTTTTGAAGTAGTGTTACTCTTTATGCCTGCCCGTGAATAATCTATTCACAACAATAAAGTACATTCTTCGCTGATCAATACTCATTATCTGTGCTCAGATACATCTCTATACAGCTCCTTTCAATAGCTACCTGTGAGGTTGGTGGCCTGATGGCAACCATTGAAAGCCTTGTTGAAAGTCACACAGAAACCATATGTGTAATTGCTGGACTGAAATAATATTAAGAAGCATAAAAGAAGACAATTACCGTTTTTTTTAAAAGATCTATAATGTTGACATGGGCAAAGCTTAAATTAGACTTGATATCACAAGACGAACACATGCATGAGCACACACGCATACAGACATACACACAATGCACAAACAAAACTACATGATGACAACAAACATTTTTTTATTGTTACATATTCCTTCTCAGTGACTAAAAAACATGTATTTGCATGTAGAGAATGTAAATAACAAATGTTCAAGACACAAGATTTGGGATAAAACATACAAACAGCTGACCTACTCAAACAGGTCGTATCAATAATATAGATTTGATTTGTCTACTATAGATTTGCATGCCCTTAAACTTACACACAGCACCCTATTAATAAGAGAAGTGTGAATCTGATTTATCATCGAAGACTGACCATTTTCCACCTCTGGACCAATAAATAATAATAATATAGAATAATATAGATTTGATTTATAGATTTGCATGTCCTTAAACTTACACACAGCACTCTATTAATAAGAGAAGTGTGAATCTGATTTATCATCGAAGACTGACCATTTTCCACCTCTGGACCACTAAAATAAAAATCCACTAAGGCTCATTGTCAGTCTCCTCTACCAAACGTGCCCTGAAAAGCACCATTCCAAACAGACGGGCAGCCCCTATCTGCCATCAGCATGCTCTGGGCCCTGGAGCTGGCCCGAGCCCCAGCCCCTCTCGCTTCCCCTCGCCTGCCCCACACCAGGCCGTCTCTGTGGGAAAGTTGTTTTTAAGGCAGATGCCAGTAGAGACAAAGCAGGAATAGCTCCTGGCTATAGCACTCTCTCCGTCCGCCCCGGATCAAAATTCCACCTTTGGAGCGACCCTCCGCACTGAACGCAGAGGAGAGGTCACCGTGGCAAAAGCGCTGCCCCTTGCATTTATCACACTCAAGCTCTCCAGCTCAGGCACATACTTGCTATCGCATCTCTTCCACCCATCAGTATCTATGAGAATGACTACCATCCTTTCCTGCTGTAGCATCATTCATATGTCAGATAAGAAATTGCAGCTACAATACTATAAAAGCTTAACATCTTAACATCCTAATTTGATATATATGTATATTAATATATATATATATATGATATATATGTGTTAAATCACACATATGACTATACTTCAGACTGTAATGATGTCTATGCTGTAGATGCCAAAGCTTTTATTTTTGTGTTGAGGTGGAGTAATTGATGAGTAAGCACTCTGGCAGAAATCTCAGCGAGCACAGTGCCTGGAGCAGGACACACAGTGCTCATCTTCAAGAGAGATTCTCCTTTCTTTGTCCGACAGCTAATCTTCCTGGCAAACAAGAGGATAGGTAACACACGTGTTTACTCAAGAGCTCAAACGAGGCAGACCGGCCCTGACAGCTGACCTTCCGGCGAGGCTCTTAGGGCCGTGTTCCACAAAACGGCTGACAAATTGCCAACGTGCCCGTCCGAGGCCGATCCCTCTGCCGGAGGAGGAGGAGGAGCGGGAACATCGCGGCATTTCCCAAGCCCCAGTACACCTCCACACAGTCACACCATCGCTGTTCATACTGAGGAAGAAAAAAAAAAAGAAAAAAAAAATCATCCCAGAGCAGAGTTTAAGTGGTGTGGGGGAAATGTTTTGGTCAAACTCGAAAGTTATCCACTTATCAGAAGGGGTGCAAATGTAATGAAACCTTTTCGCCTCTTCCTTCCCTCCTTCTTTCCTCCACCACCACCACCACCACCTCCGCCTCGAGCCCACCCAAACACCATCAGCGACTCCACCACCTCCACTTTAGTGCGGAGTCACACAAGCACTTGAAATAAAACGTCTGAATTATGGATGGCTATTTGATGTATGTTTTAAATAATTTGCCGTGCTGAATGTGCAGTGTGGGGTGGGCTTGCGTGAGATGGGGTGACCCGGCCCTCGGAAACCAGCATTCCTCTCCAACGTAACAGGGTGGTAGATTCGGAGGGGGGGGGGGGGGGGGGGTTGGGTGGCGGTGGTGAAGGAGCTAGGGTTCTGAATTATTCATGAATATCATTTAAAGAATCAGGTCTAAACTCTCATTAAAGCACTTGACAGATGTATAGAATACCAAACAGAGGCAAACCGTTAAAAAATGGTTTGCCTGAGAAAGCAATTGATTCAGAGGCATTTTATTTCTCACATTTGATCAAGCCATAATTATGTCTAGGTAACTGCCAAAGTTATAAAAAAGTGGCAATAGAAATAGAACGTGGTCCTTTGATGAGGGGATTCACACACACACACACACACACACACATATGAACACAGACACACAGGTATATGCATCTCTCTCTCTATCACACACACACACACACATGCATAGGCATACACATGCAAACACCTGTTCCTATCGTTCCGTGACTCCTTTGGAACAGGGCAGGGCCTGGTACTCTGCTGACGGAGGGTCTCTCTAATTGGCAGAGCAGGTGGAGGCTAAAAGCCGTGTGCAGTGAAGAGGAGCTGGCCTCTCTTGCTCTCCGCTCTGCTCCTCTCCATCCCTTCATCTTTGTCTCTGTCGCTCTCTCACCAATTCACGCCTCTCCCGGATGTGCTCTCACCTTAATTAGTGCTGACCTGGAAATCACTTAACTAGTCATCTGACTCTGGCGAGCCACTCCGAAATAGCACCCTGCCTGGCGCCTTGTGTAACATGGTGCATTAAAGGCTCTTCGGCAAGCCTCCTCTCAGCCCCGGAGTCATTAGGGCTATGAAGAGCAAGAGTTTTCTGATTTCCCAGCCACAAATCTCTCTCTCTCTCTCTCTCTCTCTCTCTCATTTCCTCTGTGTATAACTGTTGTTGACACTCCACTTTCCCCCCTTAACCACTTCTACTCTACTTTTCTTCTCTCCCTGGCTTTCACCTCTTTTTCTTTATATTTCTCATGCTTTCTTCTCATCCTCCATTAGCTTGGCAGGCTAATGCTAGTATGTTACTATGTTTCTAGGTGGACTGAAGTGATATGGAATGACAGAATAGTGCATGCTTTGTCAGATACTATGTGAAGAGGTCATTAGCTGGTGGCCAACCCACAGCAATGCAGGCTGTGCTTAAAACTTTCCTCTGTCTCAGCTGTTGGCAGAGAAGAATATAAAATGATTTAATGTGGTTTTAAATGTACCGTATTAATCATGATTAACATTTTTTAACCATCAAATACCACCATGTTTTCCCAACCAACCTCAACCATTGCACTCTGCACTTTTGAAATAAAGCTGGTGGTTTTAATTTCATTATATGCACTGTAATTTTCTTGGAACTACAAAGTTCACCAGCACTCAGATAACTGGATACTCTAAAAGAGTATTACTGCTCCTATGTGACCAGTCCAAATTGAGACAAGGCACCATTTTAGCATTAACACACACACACACACACCTTTTGCAGAGTAATTGCAGATTACTCAACAGAATTGCTTTGAGGATCATCATCTCTCCCTGCATTCAGTGACACATTCACAGAGGAATACCTCCTCGTTAAGTCACTGACATTATTATTTTTTCTTCTTCTACCTCCTTCCTCTTCTCCTCCTTTTGAAACACACGTCCAGACCTGTAGCCATCCTCTTGGTCAACAATCAGAAAATCAAAGGCAATTGGCATGACTCAAGCCCGAGCCTAATGCCTCATGATTGTACGGCGGTAAGCTGGTTTTGTGTGAGGAGCACTGTGGCTTTAGCAGTGGGATTAACGGGTGGGCCAGAGCTGGGCTCCAATCCTTTGGCCCCGCTGATGCCTTCAGGCCTTTGAAGTGGGCCCATCATACCTGGCAGTGGAGCAGTGGGAACTAGACTGGTGTCGGCTCTAATCAGGCCGCCTGTCTCTGGACAGCTAACCTAGGCCCACGCTAATTGGCCCAATTGTGGATTATATATGCCTCAGTCGGAGTTTCAGGACAACTATTTAGTCAAATTGGGCCTTTTCTATATCTGTCTAATTAAGATGCCTTGCTTTTTTTTTTTTAAAAAAGAGAGAAGTGATCAGACAGACTATTTTGCTTTTTTCCATTGTGGGGGATGGGAGAGGCAATTATGGGGGACGTGTTGGTTTTGTTTATCAACTGAGCACTGCAATTATGTAATCTCATCTCCTTCTCTTTGGAACAAACGTTAAGGCCAGTAGACATCCTCTTCATCAAGGTGACATCAAAAAAGGTTCAGGGCAGAAGTAACAAAAAAAAATAAAAATCCTTTTTTGTTGCGAGCATGTACGAAATATGTTTAATCTAGACCCTTAGAATAATGGTCTTAAAGAAGTGTTCCCTCTGCCTGCGAAAACAAGGGGTTACTCGCACACTGGAGCCACTGTGGACTCATTTGAGAGAAAAAAAAAAAACCCTGAGGCAAACGCTAAGTAATCGAAATTCAGAGTGATTCAGATCGTACTGGGAGAATGCAGGAGGGGCAGAGACACTGAGGCTGGACAGGCTGGAGAGGCTTGTACCGCTCTCCTGGGAAGAGGTCTACATCCAAAAGCTAAAAGATGGAGGAGGATAGAAAAGCAGGATGCTGCAGAGAGAGCACTAGAACCCTTAGAGGCCGTACACCATGCCATTCCATTTAAAGCACTTCTTTAGTTATCCATTATTACATGGTTTAATGTAGTGTTGGTCTTTATCCCTCTCCCTATTGTGGGAGACAGAGTGGTTTGCAGTGATGCTGTAAAATTCAAATGGGTGATGGCCACTTATGCATCCACTAATGAAGGTGGACAAAACCCACTTAATTAGAAACACAATGGGCAGTGAAACTCCGATGGGGTCCAGCAAACAAGTGCAGATGGCTGTGCCTTTTCAGACCCTCGTGTACCAAGCATTTAGAGTGCCACTTCCAGTGGTCACCTTAACTTTTATGCAGCCCATAAATCTTCCCCTCAGCGGTCATTAGTAGATAAAGGGATGCTCATGCCCAGATGGCTGGGCGCTCTTGTCTAAGTGGCAACCTCTTTAAGGGCAAAAAAGGGTCTTAGTGATACAACTATTTACACCCCTCCTCGCTATAAGGTAATGACGGTAACGACCATTAGCTTTTAATGACAACAGCTTCATATGTCAGTGGACAGTGGGCCTGGTTGATGTGAGGCAGAGAGGACAGGGAGTTCGGTCCCGGGGTGGGGAGGAGGAGGAGGAGAGGCTCCAACACTTAAGTTACTTAATCAAGTAGCCGGCTCAAGAGGCCAGCAGGGTCAGGGGAGGGCCAACATGGTCACTTTGGGGTGAAGTCCCAAACACCAAAGTAGTGCCAACTCAATTGATCAACAAGGCCCATGAAAGGAAGAGGGTGGTCGGGAGGAGAGTGGGCCAGGGTGAGTGGGTGGGAGGGAAGGTGAGGGAGAGATAGACAGACAGAGAGAGAGAGGGAGAGAGAGAGAGGGGTGTGTATGCTAATCATTGACTGAGAGGATTCTCCCCTTCTGTTGGACGGGCAGCGGCTCTAAGCACCTTAGGGCTGCCGAGGGATCAGATGGGGAACGGGCTAACCAGTGTGGCCCACTTTGTTTTCAGGCCGCTGCCTTTATCTGATCCCCCACACACAATCCACCCACCCCATCACCCCCACCACCCCCTGCATTGACTGTGAGAGGGGGGCGGCGGGATGACGATGCCTCTCCCTTGTCTCCAGCGCTCGTCTCCCTCTCTCCCTCTGTGGCCGCATCTTTCTGCATGGCTAGCTGGGACTTGGCTGCTAATAGGGGAGTGGTATGGCATTCAGAGAGCTGCCAAAGCCCTGCCTTGCCTTGGGCGACCTGCAGGAAGACCTGGCCTGTCCATAAGATACAGCAGAGACAACAGCAAAGGCAACACAGGCCGCCTTTTCTCTCTCTCTCTCTCTCTCTCTCTCTCTCTCTCTCTCTCTCTCTCTCTCTCTCTTCTGTGGCCCTGCGGCCACCCACACGAGCTTAAGGGCCATTCGGAGGGACTCTAATTCTATTAGAAAGGGGAGCTTACCTATGTGGGGATACAACAATGGCACTGAGCATTATGAAAACCCACTCTCTTCATGAATGCCAGGAGGGGTTTCCCTTCATCCACTAATCAGATATTTATAAATCAATTAAGCTCCCTCCGCCATGGATATCTGAGCATGTGGAGGGTGGGCTTGAATTAATCATTTGGTTAAATATATTGTTGCGTAACATGCCATTATGGCATGCATGACTATTGCTGTCATGATGGCACTGTGTGTCATACAGCAGCTGTTCCTCTGTATTTTTCTTCTGGAGAGAATGATTTTTTTATTACTTTTGAAGGAATCTTAAAAAGATTTTTTGTTAAATTAAATATAACTCTCATGCAGTCATATGCATCTCCTCATTTTACATGCGAGTAAATGTAAAATCTGTGTGTATTCATTTTTTAAAATAAAACAATAAGATATAGAAGATAGGAGAACGAAAAGGTAAACACGTAAAGAAACAATACATCATGCCTTTTGTTGAATCATGCGAACTGTGGCACAGTGTGAGCCCATGCTGTTTCTAAGTAAATAAATAAAAGGCATATGAATTCAGCAGCATGTGAGTGGCTAAACACATTTAGCACTTGTTTATTTTGGTGGCCACGGCTCATTGAGCAGAATCCGCCTACCTTGCTGGCCAGTGGCTTTGTGTTCAGCTTAACAGCAGCACTGACTCAAGAGAGTCCCATGCCAAGTCACATGGTAGAGAAGGGACTGGCTTCACCAGCCAGGGGAAACCCTCGGACAGAGAACATTAGGAATGAAGGAGTGAAGCTACAAACCCTGGATGGGAAAACTTAAGACAGGGGACAGCGGTGGTAGGAGGTCTTGGTAGAGACTCAGCATTTTTTTCACACACACACACACACACACACACACACACACACACACACACACACACACACATATATATAAATATATGTGTTCCCCCAAGTACCCCGTAAGCAATTCTTTCCTCTCCACACACACACACATACGCACGAGCAAACACACATACACACACACGCATACACACACACTCCTCCTTTTGTGCGCAGCTAGTTCAGCACTTGAAGCAATGAAGCAAAATGTTTTGATTATGCTCAAGTAATGAAGCAGAACAAGATAAACAACAATTCTTGTCAGGGAGGGGAAGGAGAGAGAAAAAAAGAAAACTAATTGTGTTCTGAGGGCTTTGTGGCCACCACCAAGAGACTCTGCAGAGCACGTCACAAAGTGGGCTTGGTTTAGGCTCTCTCTCTCTCCATCTGCCTCTCTCTCTCTCTCTTACTCTCTTTCTCTCTCTCTCTCACTCCTGCCCAATATTTACAGTAAGCAGCTCTGGCTATCACCTTGCACCCTGCCCACGGCACGCCTCAGCCGTCTTTATTTTATTAACTGCACCAGTGGGCAGCTACCAAAACACTGAGCCCAGCGAGCATGGAGTGTGCAGGAGAGGAGAGGAAACCAGGCCAACCGGCATTAGGCAGGGAGGGGAGAAGAGTGGAGGAGAAGAGAGGAAAGAGAAGAGAGAAGAGGAGAAGAGAGAAGAGGAGAAGAGAGGAGGGTAGGAGGGAACGGTTGGAAAAATCACTGCCTGCCCGGTTTGCTTGAAATGTGTGGCCAAGCCTTGGCAAGCGAAGCAGTAGTCACATGAAGACAAAAAAGGGAGGGAAGAAAAGAGGGAAAGAAAAAATAGAAAGAATAGAAAAATAAAGAGACAGAAACTGTCAGATGCTGCCATGAAAGATGGGTTCCTACCACTGTACACTGTTAGTCCCCATGCATCTACCATGTCCCCAGAGAACGATCACATGTGACAAAGGGGCAAGCCCATAAGTATGATAAAAACAACACACTAAAGCTATCCCACTATGACATCTAAAGTGCAGAAAAGCTCCATATCATATTATAACAGCATGCCCTCTGTTTTATAGATACGGCATTTAGCTGTATTTTACTGTCCAGAAAGCAATGTGCTAAGTGTTTGTATCAGAGAAGGAAATCCTACTGTCAGAATGCATCATGTGAGGTCATTTCAGATAGATAGATAGATAGATACTTTATTGATCCCCAGGGGAAATTCAAGAGATTTCAGATGGAAATGAATTAATTTAAATATAATTAAATCAATTGAATTATAAATTAGTCAAAATAACTGAATTATAAATACAATTCTATTAAGTTAAAGCTTTAGGGAGTGTTGGGACTTTTTGTTCCACATGCCCATTAATACAAATCTGCAATATGATTTAATAATGAAAGCTCTGGATAATATCTAGGCCTGCCTGATATTTCCTAATGTTAAAACCTCTCAGTCTACCCTGCTCTTACGAGAGAGAGAAAGACAAATAAGAGAGAGAGAGAGAGAGAGAGAGAGAGAGGGAGAGAGGAAAAGGCCGAAAGATAGAGAAGAGACAGCGAGAGAGGGAGACCCATCAACCTTTACCTAAAAATATCTCTTCCGCATAAACTGACCTTTATGAGCGACAACAGCGAAATGAGCTGTGCTCTGACACTCACCTCCAACCACAGCCTCTATCCCTCCCCCCCATTCCCTCTCTCTCATTTTCTCCCTCCTCCCTCCCTCTCTCTCTCTCTCTTTCTCTCAGTGCCTCCCCCAAAGGCCTCTCACCGAACCACCTGGCTGTGGCAGCTTTGTGCAATATTACGCAACAGGACGCCAATCTATCATTTGAATACTGATTCTATGACATTAAGGACAACAGAGAGAGAGAGAGAGGGAGAGAGAGAGATGAATGAGTATATGGACAGGGGGTGTATGCACATTGGGGCTCGTGCAGCATTTGAATTCCCCCGAGCCTGTCTGCTGTAGCCAACGTCTGATTGAGTCATGTCACTCTAATCTGTCCTGACAACATGCGAGCAGTTGCCATGTTTCCCTCTTAGCCCTAATGCACTGTGTGTGTGTGTGTGTGTGTGTGTGTGTGTGTGTGTGTGTGTGTGTGTGTGTGAGAGAGAGAGGCCCTGCATTCTCTTCAGAGGGGATGAGGATGAGGGGGGCACTGGTAGGTTGGGGTCTGAGTTTGGGTTTGGTTGTTGGATGGGGTTGTGTGTGTGTGCGTATGTGGGTGGTGGTGGTGGGAGGGGGGGGTTAGAGCTGCCCTGAGAAAATGCAGGCCCTGAAACAGCCACAACAACAAAAGGAGATCAATAGTTTGCCTTGGGGATGTCATGTGTAATTACCTCCCCTGTTTGCATAGTTCATGTGCATTTGGGCACATCAGCGAGACGGAGAAAGGAGGGGGACGAAAGTGACCACTACCATTCACTGGACATTCAATCGGCTGGCTTACTCATGCATACCTAAGCAGCTGAGCTTTATTCCACCAATGGAGAGCAAAACGGCTGCGAGCCTGGCCATGACAATAATGTCAATATGGACTCGGGCTGTTGACAAACTGGCTGGATTGTATGGGCTCTCATGCGGTTTGCTGTGATGTTGTGTCTGCCATGATAAGAGCCCATCGAGTAACATATGGTCCGTAACTTCTCTGAATACATAATGTGGACACGCTCGATTCTAAATTTACCGAGAACAATTCTCAAATTGGCGATAACCTCCAATAACGTTGACAATGTGACGGATGAAGATGTCCATAGAGGTTATTTTCCCCATCTCTCCTTTTTGCATGACCATCTAGATGTTGTTTGCTATTCATTCACAGACTAAGGCTTAGTCAGCAGCTATGGCATGTGTGTGTTTGTGTGTGTACATGTATGTGTGTGTTTCAGGTATGACTGGGAGTAGCAGATGTGTGTGCTGCGGTGGTAGTGTGAGAAGCTGACAGCTGGTGGAAGAGCAGGGGTGTCGAGAAGCGCTCCAGCCAAAGAGGTTCTACGAGGGGAGGGGGAGGCGAGGGCTAAACCGTGCCCGGCCACAGGAGCGCCCAGGGTGGCAGGAGGGACATGGGGGAGGGCACCAGGAGCGGGCAGTGCACGGAGATCCAGATGGGCGTCTCAGGCTGTGCTAGGGAAAGGGGAGTGGGGACCAGGGGGCGTGTGAGGGGGCACGCAGGTGGGAGAAGGGTGGTCTGAGAAAAGGCAGTCCCCCTGCTGGTGCTGGACCCCCCCCCCCCCCGAACACACACACACACACCCCCACACCCTGTGTCCCAGACCTCCCCCTTCCAACCCCAAAAGCCCTCCGCCCGGCCCCCAAAATCCTGTTTTTAACACATGACCGGACGGCCTGAATTATTCACACACGTCTTCAATATTTCACTTGCGCTACCCCCTCCTCCCCATTCTATGTTTTGTTGCTGCGGCCTAATGCAATTTTCATGCTAAAATGTTTTTTGTCCTACTTTAAAACATGAACATAGACTCGGGTACGATTTTGGTATCATTGCAGTGAAAGTATTTCTGTCAAAACACGGGAGAACTGAAGGGTACGCAAAGATTTAAAGGTCCTCCCCCCTCCATGTAGTTAATTTCACAGATCAGTTCCAATTAGATATTAATAATTACTGGTGAAACATATTTATGAAACAACTCAGCAACAAATAATATCAGCAATATAAAATAACATGTGAATATTTCATCAGTGAAGTAACTGATGAAGAGACGGTGAATAGATCTTTGGGAGAGAAAGTTTCAGAGTTCCAGAAACATTTCAAAATTGTTACTTCAAAATCATGTTCAATACTGTCCATTCTTTATGCTACTCCAGCATGAAATGGTGTACCTAAATGGTGCTAAATATAACGGCTTTGGCACTCTTGTGTGAGAGGGGGGGGGGGTGTTTGGGGGGAGTGGAGGAGCAGACTCGGGGCCGTGGCGGTTCTCAGTTGGCCCGGACCCAGCACTGCTCCCGGCCCAGGGTGCAGGAGCACCGTTTCCCCCACTGTTCTTCTGTCAGACCTGGCTGCCTCTCCTCTCCACTCCGCTCCCCTCAGCCTCCCAGCCTCCCTCCCCTCCAGAAGGGCCCAGGCCGGGATGCCGTGGCCGGGCAGACATTTGGTTGGCTGCTCCCCCTCCTCTCTACCAGGATCTCTTGGTCCTTTTCTTTCCCTCCATCTCTGTTTTTCACATGCTCTCTCTTGTCTCTCTCTTTTGGTCTCTTTTTCATCTCTATCCTTTCATACGCCTCATGTATGTACACACAAATGTAAGTGTGTGTGTGTGTGTGTGTGTGTGTGTGTGTGTGTGTGTGTGTGTGTGTGTGTGTGTGTGTGTGTGTATGTGGTTGGGAGGGCTCTGGCTTATATCACTCCTGTGTGCTCTCAGCCCTGCTTCGTGAGGGCGTTATTATTAAACTTTAAGGTCAATTGTGGCAACCGTAACTCGCAGAGAAGCTTTCAGTATGTAGCTATATCGTTCTGGGGGTTGATAAAACATTTATGTTGGCTTGGAGGGAGGATGATGGGAAGATGTTGTTTCGGAGGGGGGTAGGGCCACAAAGCTTTATATTCTTCATTATCTGACTTCAGTTTTGCCCTGCAACTAATTCACAATACACTTTTTAAGCCACATGTTATCATAACTTGTACTGTTCAAAATCCTGGACACATATTGCAGAAATAGGGCAATATACTCAAATAGAAAACTTGAAGTGTTTTGAAAATAAGGCAAAATTCATATTGGTGAGCAAAAATGTCAACCTAATTCATCAGCATCTTCTCTGAATTGACCAAGTGCTGTAAAAAACAACATAGGCCTCCAACACAAATATAACAGGCAGATGACTCTCAGGCACAGCAGTCAAGCGGGTTCAACCCTCTTAATCTCTAAAAGATGTTGTGGTGGAACAGTCAGTGGGCCTGGCGCTCTGGAGCTGGCCCTGCCGTGGCCAGACAGAGTGGGCATCTGTTAGGTGCGACAGGCCCCGCTCCTCTGAGCAGGGGCACTGTGGAGAGCGAGGGCTTCCCTGCCTTCTGCCTATAGAAACATTTGGGTCCAAGTTTGGACTCTGGGCTGTCCACAGTCTGCCGGCTGCAGCAGCCAAGACCCCCATATGCCTCACCAGATGACTCCCCCCACTCCAGCCACACTGCGACCCCAAATGTACAGTAGGGCAGGCCCATAGTCACCAACACACACACACATGCGCGTGCACACACACACATACACACACACACACACAAGCATACACACACACATGTACACGCACACACACACACACACACACACACACACACACACACACACACACACACACACACACAAGAACATACAGAAACATACACACAGACAAACATATACCCACAAAGACAGAGAGACTAGATTCACTCACATAAGCACAACACGTATCTACCCATGACAACAGTCATTTGCTTTATATGACACATGTTAACTGTAGAGGTTCATAATAGCAACATTTCAAAAGTGCTTTGTACATGGATGAGGTTGCTGTTGTGTAATTTTATTGTCGCAAGGCATCTGATCACACTCCAGTGGGAAGCTGTGCTTTCTTCACGCCTCTGCCTTGTCATGCAACCTTATATATCATTGTTTCCTTAAAGTGCCAAAGGCTGACTAATGTCTAATGCAAAGCTGACTGATCTCGGAATAGCTCTCACACTAAATTTGCATGGGCTGTGACACATGGGCTCTTATCGTGAGTTATCCATTTGCAGTGGTTTCTATTGAGGACTCCGGCACATTAATATTGCAAGGGATTAATATTTAAACACTTCAAATGGAATATGGCAAAATAACATATTGAATAGGAACTCATTAGCCTCTAGCTAAGAAGTTTTATTCTGACTGGCTTCGCTGAACAAATGATAATCTCACAGATCTTCCAGCCTGTGTGAAGATTACCTGCACTCAAATTGCCTTACACATTCTCTCACAAAACAAACCGCATAACCGCACAAAACATTTCAACACACACACACACACACACACACACACACACAGATACACAGACACACACACACAGACACACAGACACACACACACACACACACACACACACACAAGGCCAGTTCTAAAGAAAATGTTGATGAAAAAACTTTTTTCCATGACTACAATATGACACTTACACTAACATGTGACATACATTAATCTTTCAAAATTAAAGTTGACAGGACCAGATTAAGACACACTCTTAGAGATGGAATGTAGACTTTACAAATTACACTTGATATCAAGGCTACACTCAATAACTTAGCCTGCATTTTCCCCTAAACTATGCTTGCCCTTGTACATATGAAAAGAGAGACTGCATTTTTGTTTGGCTCTCTGTTTATACATTCCCTTCTCTGTGATGAGGGGATTCAGGGGAGACTGAACTGATAAACTGACCTATAGGTTATGCCTTCAGAGCTTCACAATTTACCATCAGATGTGGACATAAAAAGGATTGTGCTTAGTTGTTTTATTTACAGAACAAACTAATAAGGATAAAATGATGAGGAAAGTCGTGTGAGAAGATGATAGGTGAGAAGAACTGAATGAGCCTAGATTGAAAGACTTACAGTACTGTAGATAGTTTGATAGTATCAAACACGTTTGATATGATCATTATATCACAACGAAGAAAATATAGTCCAGACTGCCACCTTACACTAATCGATTAAGATGACATGAGTCTGCAGAAACTCCAGTGGAACTCCCATGATCTCATTGTAAGGCGGGCATAAGCTACAATGATGAAAGCATTGTCTCTCCTCTACAAAACAATTATACAGTATTTACTGTAACTATAGGGTGACTGTAGAGCCCCTGCATCCCTACATTTACTCTCAATACAAATCTACTGAAGTAAACATCAACCATATTCCAGCATGGGGTATAAGCAGATCATAAAAAAAATAGAAAGGCAGTTAAACCATTTTTAACAGCATGAACAGAAGTTGGCAAGAGGCACCACAAGTCTCCTTTGCCAAAGGGTCTGCTCTGGTGCTCAGTCCTTCCCTCAAGATCAGGAGGGGCCAGCCGCAGAGGCTGCCCCTGAAACAAGAGCCCTGCTGGAGGCCAGCGAGAGGAGGACCGCCGCCTGGCTCTCGTCCTTCTCTCCTCACATCCCAAGCTGTCCTCACTTCTGTACTTTAAAACAGAATTCCTCTGATTCTTTTGGGACGGTAATACTTTAACACTTTATTTCTACAGTGGGATGTTTTTCCATCTACAGAGATGTGGCATCCCACTTGTTTAAGTCATATTATCCAAGACACTTGAGACACTCCCCCATCCCCCCCTTCCCATGAATCTGATGTTTGGAATGAGTTTGGCCAGTTTTGGCAGGCTCACTATGACTACTCGTGCAATTGTTTGGCAGAGGAGCCATCAGACAATGCTACAGTGAGACAGCAATAAGCTAGTCTAGACTCCCTTTTCAAGACGTCGGATCGCGCTCAAAAGCGGGCATGCACATTTTTTGGCACGTCTCACTCGTGCTGCGTCCGAACAGATATTTGAGAGAAGGCCGAGGCTAGCTTTGGCAAACCAAGAGAAGGCAAGCCAAATAGGTGGGGGTGGTGGTGGTGAGTGGGTGCTTATGGAGGGCCCTCAGGCTGTTTTAAGTCCAAGTCCCCTCTGATGGGCTTTCACAGTCAATCCCAGACAAAGAATCAATCAATACTTCCACACATGCATCCTCACCTATGACCACACCTGACACTTTTATGAAGATACGTTCCTGGGTCAGTCTATAGATTGGGGTAACAGGTTACTGGTCACACATCAATTCAGTGTGGAAAGTGGCCGTAATGTCACCTTTTAATGTAGACGTCTGACACGTCCAAATTCACTCTTTGCAGCTCAGCAGATAATCTGTCAACTATGTCGTATGAGCTTTAGCCAGTAACGACCTGCAATACAACCATTTGGGTCTGGTGACAACTACTATAGAAACACACTCAATAAAACAATATCATAATTGAGTTTGTAAAATACACAACTGTCCATTAGCTTCAGCTGCCAAAGTAATAATGATGCCAATGACGATGATGACGATAATGATGATGATGATGATGTCTGTGACTGTGTGTGTGTGTGTGTGTGTGTGTGCATGTGTGTGTGTGTGTGTGTGTGTATGTGTGTGTGTGTTTGTGTGTCTGTACGTTTCTAGAGCCAAGCCAACATTGTTTCAGGCGGCGACTCTCTGGGCCCAGTGACATTCTGGGAACTGTTGTGACATGCCAGTTGCCATGGTAACCCCTTAGGGAAAAGAACAAGGAAGAGAGAGACAGTGTGTGTGTGTGTGTGTGCGTGTGTGTGTGTGTGTGTGTGTGTGTGTGTGTTAATGGGGGTGGAGGGGGCAGCCTGTCAAGGGCCAATTTACTCCTCTGGAGGGGTACGCTCCCTGTGGAGGGCACAACTCTGCCATGAACCCGTTCCAAACTCGGAGGCGCTCTGAGGGAGTGTGGGCCAAAACATGGCCCTTTGGGTCAGGCCAAAACAAAGCATGAGTGTGGAGATGCTAAAAAGGCAGCTACGCCGCCAATCAACATCCCCTTGATGAACACAACAAACATACAGTATTTGCCTCTACTGCAAACAAAGTTTGAACCGTTACAAACATCATATGTTAACCACTCAATTTTTCTTAAGCTGGTTAAAACACACACTTCAATGTAAAATTTCTTTACAGTGACCACATACTTGCCACCAAATGTCCATGCACTGCACCATAGAATACCCACCTCAAAACTGACCACAGTTTTTTTTGTTGTTGTTTAATCTGGGACAACAATGATCAGTCAAGGTGAAAATGTTGCAATGTAGAGTCACTGGTTAAGAGCCATGACAGCCATCTTAACTGCAATCCCAGGTGTGGGTAACCTCCTGCAGGTCAGAGCTGTTTATGGATACTTATGACATTCTCATTTAAGGCCTATTCACACCAAGAACGATAACGATAACGATAACCATAACGATAAAAGTGTTCACACTGAACAACGATAAACAAAGTCTCTCCTTGTGTTAATGAATGTGACGGTTAAAATTCAATGGGTTCTGATTGGCTATTAGCTTTTTATCGTTCTGAAAATCGCTCTGAAAGTGATCCCCAAAGATATCGTTCTTCATGTCGTTATCGTTATAGTTAATGTGTGAACGTCGTCATTCATATTAACGAGAACGATATTTATTTATAGCTATCGTTATCGTTATCGTTCTTGGTGTGAATGGGCCTTTACACTTACCAAAACCAAGACTGGCACGTTAAATAACTGGAGAACAATAGGACCACTGGTCATTCCCTCGGGAGGCTTTCTGCAACAGGGTCGCCATAGGTGCATACTTACACTACAGCAGTCCACTACAGCGTGTAGAATGAATGGCTATACCTATGAATCTGTGTGTTTTCCAGGTGGGATGTTTCATTCAGCACAAGCTCATCTAAAACACCCACAGTGCATGTATGTTTGTATGTATGTGTGTAACTTATAATGTACAATATAGAATACACTTAAGTCTGATTACTGCATATCATGACAGCCTATGCCATGGTGAAAAATAAAATAGAAATAATATTGTAAGCTTAAACTCATACTGCTGAGGTCCTGATGAATTACTTGTTTAATT
>NC_055967.1:10859566-10909566 GCF_018492685.1 Alosa sapidissima | reverse complement strand
TGGTACAAATCACAAGTGCTCCTCACACACACACACACACACACACACAGACACAGACACACACTCCCCTCCGCAAATGGATAAACAATTTTATTAGCTCCATTCACCTCCATTAGTTTTTCCTTTTCAGCTGCTCAGAGAGCTACGCAGAGGAGTAGGCAAACAGAGAGAGGCGGTGTGGTGCAACAATACGTTGCCATGCTTAACTCACTTAACTCACCCTATTGAGCCCCAACAGCAGTGTAGATGCAGTCAGGGTAAATAGACTCTGTACCTTCAAGCAGACGTAATAGTCCCCCCAGCACCCCAAAGTGGCCCACTTCAGAGCTGGGGCTTGTGGGTTGTGCGTTGAAGACTGGACACTGGGGCAAAACAACTTCTCTGAATGACCAGTGATGGCTCCCCGTCAACAAAGAGGAGGGGATGGGGACGGGGGGGGGGGGGGGGGGGGGGGGGGGGATTCGACGCCATCACTCCGCTGCACAAACACAATGTCCATGTCATAATCATTAAAACAATCATGTGCAAACACAGTAAATATAATCTCGACGCTTCAACAACGGCCAGCCCAGCTAAAAGGTAGGGGAGGGAAGGTGAAGGGGGGAGAAAGACATGAGCGAGACAGTGAAAGAGTGAGAGAGAGAGAGTGAGAGAGAGTGAGAGACAGACAGAGAGAGAGAGGCCCTCAGTGTTCCACCATGCATCTCACAGTCAATTGCCCTGTGCCTGTTGTGTGTACATCGGAGTCATTATGGGTAATTCATCGAGCACGTGTATGGATGTGTGCGCCGAGCTTTCAATCATCTTTATGAGGGGCTCGCTGGTTGACTGGAAGCGGCTGCTCCGGCAACAGTCCATTTATCTTAATGGGGATTGAATGTGCTAACAACTTTAGCTGCATCCTCATTCAGACATCATTTCATATCAATCATCGGGCATCAGCCATGCTGATCTATGATGGCAAGCATTCAGCGCCAACAACAACAAGGAGCATTCCAGTGAGGCAGCTCCACTGACCACAGGGAACAACAGTACTCGTCAGCAACAAAAGACATATTGCACATGGCCTGAGTGCAATATTTACTGTAACCTATGATTAATATGGACAATGGTTATAATACATAATGGTTATCATGGTTATATTTACTCATTTACTGATTGTACCTGTATACTGTAATTGTTCTAAATTCTTATTCTGCCTATGGTTTATGCAGAGAACAGCGTCTCAATGTGGCTTGTAGTCATAATAAACAAACACACACACACACACACACACACACACACCAGGAACTGGAAAGAGAGAGCGGGTGTGAAAAAATGGAGATGGAGAAAACGGATGAGTTAACCCCCCCCCCCCCCCCCCACACACACACACACACACATCCTCCCCTCGGGAGCTTCACCTTTCCAGTGCAATAACAAAACAAGCTATTGTCTCACAAGTAACACCTTAAATTAGAGCAGCCACATTTCCCAACACCAGCTCTCCTTCATTAGGCCTGCGAGGGGATGCCGGCCAATCAGGCACCTGGGCCTCTGGCATCCCTGTCCAGCATCATTAAGGTAATTCCTGTTTAAATGCTCATGCAATTCTCCCTGGGCTGGACAGTTACCACACGCACTGGTGGAGAGAGGTAGCAGAAGAAGAGGGCAGAGAGAGAAGAGAGGGAGGCAAGAGAGAGAAAAAAGGTAAGAAGAGAGAGAAAAAGCGGGGGATAGAGAGAGGGAAGAAAAGGAGAAAGGAAGGGAGAGAAAGAATACAAGGTAGGTGTTGGAGAAGAGATGTGGAGAGACAGAAAGAGAATGGAAAAAGGCAGCTTCTAACCTGTTGCCATTTCAGCTGCCCACCCGCCACTGTCCACCCCATCCTTCTCCAGTGGCCAGCAGCTTTGAGTTAGCGCCTCCTGGGGGATATCACACTCCTCACACCGGTCAGGTTTAATGTGACAAAACAAGGCAGAGGAGGGGAGGGGGCAAGACAGAAGGGACGAGGAGAAAGAGAAACGAGGGAGGGTTTCCCTCAGGTGAGAGAGAGAGAGAGAGAGAGAGAGAGAGAGAGATAGAGAGAGCGAGAGAGAGAGAGAGAGAGAGAGATAGAGAGAGCGAGAGAGAGAGAGAGAGACCTGCCCCCTGCGTTTACTGTAAGCTCCCACCCAAGCAGGAACAGCGACTCACACAGAGTCAGTGACCTTTCTTTCTCTCCACAACCCCCTCACCCTACTCCCCAACACACACACACACACACACAGACACACACACACACACACACACACACACACAAACACACACACACAGACACACACACACACACACACACATACACAGAGAGATCCCCACGCTTTACAAACACACACTTACACCTGTGCTCACACACCTGGGGTCAAAAGCACACAGGTAAGCGGACGCAGTTCACACCACCCTGTCTTTGGGGACATCTTGCTAAAAACAAGATGAAGACAATGGTTGAGGACAGAAGGATAGTGGAGTCTCTGCTCTGCAACACAGTTTCACATCATATATCTCAACACAGTTTCACATCACTCATATATTTGAAAACATCTCAAAATAACAACACCGTTTCGCATCACTCATATATCTAAAAATAACAACCAATACTATACTTCACTTCTCAGATAAAATCTGAGATATAGTCACACACATAGATGGTTGACAAAAACAAAAGTTAATTATATCCTTAAATAATAAAAAAAAAGTCCATGATGAAAGTATGCAAAGGCACGAAGACTAGTCAGTATCCACACCCACCCACCCTGGGTATAGCCTCCATCAACCCCACCTCTGATATTCAAAAGCTACACTGACACCATGACCTCGTCCCCAATCAATCCAAATATTTACAATGGGCCTCCATCTGCCACCCAAGCCCTCACAGCCACAGTGGCTCTGGCTAGCAGAGTGGCATTAAAAAAATATCCCCCTCTGGGGGGAATCAACATGACCTTCCCTTGCTCTGTCCAATGCTCAAGGGTGTCATTAAAACCAGCAACATCACAGAGGTTCAGTAATGAGCATAATATCCACTTCCTGTCCGAGCTGACAGACACACACACACAAGCACACCCCCCCCCCCCCGTTGTGGCTATGGCTAGCTATGAAGTAGCAGGGTTGAACACTCTGAAGAAGACCACTAAAGAAAGTTTTCCAGCAACTTCTGTGCCATCACAATGGATGATAGGAGAAAAAAAACATAATAATGTCTTTCAGACCGAACAATTATGTGTAGGCACCAGTGATAGATGTGTAGATGTGTGTAATTGCACATTATTAATGTCACTGAAGACACCTGCCTTTACCATTATTATTAGACATTTGAGCTTTACATTGCAGGACTTAAGCTGCAGTAATACTACACTAGCTGAACTGAACTGAGGTCAGCCCTGAATCTCTGGACCATCATGCTGCCATGATGTAATAGCACCCGATCAATTGTCATTGATTTGATGATCTGTCTAATGATGTCCGCACTGCGAGGGAATCTATACTGCTGCTGTTTTGTACATTCTTGCATCGGTCCATTGCGTTGCAATTGCGTCTGCGCAAACCCTTTTTACCTGGCGGCCAGAGCAGTCAAAAATGCCAATGATTGCTCAGAGCTCTCGGAGATGAGACGCGCTGGTCAGACAGGAGAGTGGCTCGTCTCCTGCTCAGCTTCATTCTCCCCACCTCTCTCCCCCTTTTGTCTCTGAATGGTGTAATTTCGGAGATTGGGAACCCGATGGGACTCCACTGACAACAATAGGGGCCCCAAATGCTTTCAGCAATGATGGATAAATTGCTGGGTAGTAAAATATTATATCTAAGGTAGGTGATGGGGCCTGTCTCCATCAGTCTCATAGCAGAGAGGTAATTACAGTCTGTTAGGTTGTCTCTCGCTCCGCATGGGAGAAGCTTAGGTGTTTGTCATGGTCTTGTCTACTGCTGGCAGAGGACAGTAATGGTCCAAATTAACATCTGTTGCCAGCTTGGCGTCGTCAACGGCATGACAGTCCTTAACCACTGACCTTTTCTGATTATTGACCAAAAAAGGAGGAATAATTAACGCTTACCCTAAAACGTCAAATTACAATGTATATTATGCTCGGTGTGAAAGACATTCAATGGCTTTAAATATGTGGCCTACCTCTACTTTTGATTGCATTCATTTTGTCGATTAGAAGCGCGTTCTTCAAACCTGTTATTTGTCGGTTAGTGGGTGATGCAGTCTTCAATGGGTTCAATGCCACTTTGCCTTGCATGCCAAAGCATGCTTTTCATGAAGATTGAGGCACATTTAAGCAGTGTTAGATAACCGGGAAATAACAAAAAGTATTTAACCTATAGAGAACTGCCAAAAATGTTTTCATTTAATGTCTATAGATAGAAGTTTAAGGTTATATTTTTCATTTGGCATATTAATTGCCTCATCAACTGAAGGTGCATTTATGTATAATTAACTAAATACAAGTGGGAGGAGTTGTTAAAGTATTCATTTTTCATTGCTGTGAGTCAGTGGTGGTGCGTTCTGGATTCCCAGTTTCCATTTTGTTGGTAAGGTAATTTTAAAATGTTGAAATGTGCGGTTATTTCCTGTTGTACACACAGACACCCTAAATAAATCCAGCCAGTCAGCAACACATCTATGGAAGTACTGCGTCCAGACACCGGAGGCAATCAACGCGACGGCCCATCCTCTGTCCTGTGCAATGGGGACCGAGCCAGAAAGACCAGTGTGGCCCCCACCCCATCCCCTCCACCATGAAACCAAACAGATATGGAGAGACAAGAGATTCCTCAGCTCCTCAATTTGTCCTCCGAGGGACTGTCTTTTATTGATGGGTTTCTAGGTCAGCGACCCTTAGCGCTGTTCAAAGGCTCTGAGAAGGCACCCAGATGGGCCTTCTCAAGATGGTGCCCATTGTGCCAGAGCCTCTATAGAAATAAAAATGAACAGGAGCCATTAGCCAGCTCTCCAATTGTCTTACGGGGTGGGCGCTCCTCTCGCGGGGGAGTAATGATGACAGTGTCCACTGCTGATCCGTTATCCCCAGCAATTGTCAGGACAGGATTCTTATTTTTCAATGCTGAAAGAGGCTTTGCTTTCCTCAAATGCATGCTTAAGTTTAGGAATCACCTCGAGGATTTGGACTATCAAAACGCTGTAAATAAATGAATAGAGTTTGATAAATAAATGGTTTGACAATGTTTTTCTTCCGTGTAGCAGTAGACCAAATAATGTCACGGGAGTAGTTAATTAAATCGCAATGTGATTAATGTCAGCCTTCTCCTTGATTCGTGTCGTGACTCATTATGATCTGGCTCCATTTTCCTACACTGAGTCTATAAAAAGCTGTCTCATGACAAAAGCTGCATCCTCCATTCATCCGTCATGTCTATGTTTTGCTATGTGCCTAATAAGAACACCCACAGGTGATTTGTTAGCCGTGTTCTCAAGGGCCTGAGGATTTAAAAAAAAAAAAAAAAAACAGGTGTCAGCTTTCCACCTCGTCGTGCCTGGCTCTGTTTAAAACCCCCAACCAACGACATGAGTGAACACCGTCTGACACTGACATCACCTTATTAAATTAGCTTCTGTGGTGCTAGCGAGGCTAAAGGGAGCATTTAATTCCATCCCAGGCTCTCACCTGTTGGCAGGTGGGAGTAGCACAAAAGTTGCCACTGAGGAAATTGTGCGGGGAATTCAATTTGATTGCCAGCTGCTCGCCACAACATGCACTAACCCCTGAAACCAGAGGACAGTTTTAGGTTATTCTGATGTTGAACAGTAGAGCTCAGTGAACAGTGTCAGAAGAGAGAAGCTAAATCACCCTATTTCTATTTCTATTCTGTCTTTCAGACAGACTCTGTATTCATAAAATGTACACTATTGGACACACATAATTGTTATGTCAGAAAGATCTTGTCAATTTACGAAGTTGAGGAACAGAAATAATGAAATAAATGACAAGTCACTTCAGGGACAATCTGGTGGACAAGCCTGACTGTTTTGACAGCCAGTTTGAACCGACAGTATCAACAGCTGGCACAGAGCAGCGCATCACAAGTGACAATTCCCTGTCAACAGCATTAACAAACAAACACGGAGGGCTTTGATAGTCATCCATATGCAGATTATGTTGTCAATCTTTCCAGCTGTCTCAGCAGGCTCCCAGGCCCTCTTCATCTCACATCAGACAAAGTAGCTAAATCCAATAATAAATGGGCAATCAACACCAACCTCTAAATCCCTCCAACAGTTCAAGCTAGCTTAAATTAGAGACAACTCATTACAACAATAACAACAAGAAAAAAAATATTATCAATCTGCCTCTCTTTCATTTTTTCCCTGTCCCTCTTTTTCTGTTTTCGCTCACTGCATCCTCCAAAATCTCCATCTGTGAACATGCTGGTTGATTATCATGTTTAATATGTGGGCAGGGGCTGAGGAGGAGGATGGAGGACCAGGGGAGGGGGGACTGGGGGGACTGGGGGGACTTCTCTAATCTCCTTTGCCTCTCAGCTGCCTGCTACTCTCCTACCATGTTTGCCTAATTGGAGAGTGTAATGTAATAGGCTTGTTAAACAGCGATTGCCATCACCAGTTCAAACGTCAGCCGAGCTGCCACTGCTCCGAGCAGGGCCACCGGCTCGAGCGCTCCACGAGTCTTATCTCCAGGATTTGCATAAGACGCATGGAGCTTTATACGGGAGAGCCAGGTGACATGTGTCTTGTAATCACAGGCCGTGACCCCCTGATTCTCCAGAGGTGCTACAGTCATCTTGATAAGGTAATCCAAGCTAAAGCGGCACTCGAGGGACTCCAGATGAATGCAAAGCTATCTGGAATCTGTCAGAATAGAAATGCTGTGTAATCCGGTGGTTTTCATTGTACAGGATTGCAATAAATTAACCAAAAAAAAAAAACATCTGTCTGATAAAAAAAAAGATGCATATATGATTTAGTATTTCAGAGGATCAGATACATAAATAGAGGGACGATCATCGGGGTCCATGCAGCACCACAGCAATCGCAACAAATGGTGGAAGCAGAAGTGGTTCCACAGCTTCAAAAGGAAATGTGGAATTGTTAGAAGATGTAATCAAATAGATCACACAAGAACCACACAGAATTTTCTATATGTCCTGCAATTGCTTAAATTTGAGCACAAAACATAAATATGGTCATTATATTGCCCCTAGTGGCCAAGTTATTTTATACTTGGTACATAGCTTCAATATTGTATGATGAATGAGACTATCAAGTTTCATAAAGTAAAAAAAAGTAAACAATTTGTCTTTAGTGAGGCTTGGTTTGAAGATCATCTGTGCCGAATTTTGTTTTCAATAAAATGTAATATGGCGGACAATGTGACATGACAGAAATTAACATCATGTGGTGATTTAGATTCAGTAGCTCTCAATGAATCTGAGGAAAACTTTAGAAAAAAAATCCATATAGTTCCCGAGATATGAGCCAAAACGCAAATGTGCTTATTACAGTGCCCCCTATAGTTCTGTGGGGGTAATTACACTTCTGTGAGAACTCTCCTAAATCAGAAGCAGTCTATAGGGAGGGAAAGTAACTTCATCGCCTCCTACTGGTTTTGTTCCTAACGCTCAGCGAAATGAATGGGATTCTCCATAAAGATGTTTTTAGAAAAAATATATCTTAGTCCTATCAATCTAAAAGTTAACAGAATAGCTTCCATATCATATGTATTGGGGTAATCTCTTTTGATTCTGGTGATCATACTTTTTTCAGCCACAATTTGATTGTTTAGAGATTTTTTGTAATGTGGGGATAACGAACAACAGTTGCATGTGATGTCACCAGTTTGGGCACTTAATTTAGCTGATCAAAATGTTGATTTGCTTGACTCGCTGATCATTTTTTGAAATGACGGCGAACGATATAAACCTCCTGGTGATACTTTTTATCGTTAGTTTGTGCTGTGCTACTCACGTGACGTGCTGACAGTAAGTGTAAGTGTCAAAACTAACTAGACTAACAAACAAACCATGCTACGGCGAAAGTCATGCGATTTAAGTTGTAGTCTATTTATGAAATGAAAGGAACAATTCTATTTTTTAAAAAGAAGACGAAATACCACTTAAAATTTCCACAGTTAATATATTATTACTGTACATAGTGAAAAAAATATTTTTGCCATTTTTGGAATTAACTTTGGTGATATGGCTTCATAATATATATTTTTTTTTAAACTAGTTGTATGGGATTTTACATGTAAACGAATCTCCGAGAGGAATGAAACCACTAAGGGCACAGGTTTTCACTTTCACTCCATATATACCAAGTGTGCTCTCTGTACCATAGTTTTACCTAGATACCACATGGCCTCTAGAGTGACATGGCCATTGCCTTCTAGACGACAATATCTAAAGTGGAGGCATGGTTCACATCCTATTTAAACCATCAAAAGATAAATCATCCAAAGATGAGTTCTTTTGAGCAATCTGTAATATGTCCATGATAAAAATTAGTTTTTCTTTTTTTAATAAATTCTCCAAAATAGTTCCAACAATTCTCCAATGTTATTTTCCTTCACGTAAATAGTGTTGCATAATCCAAATTTTACGTGTAGTTTATCAAAGCTTAAATATAACACAACATTCTTGGCCAACAGTTGAGAAATGTATACGTTTTGGGCTTTTTAGCCCAAAACACCTACCGCTCCTCATTAACCTCCATTCATTTGCCAGTAAGTGTAGCCTTACCCAATATGGCGGCCACGTTCACATATTCCACCTAATAGAGTGGTGAAGTCCCGCCCCTTCCGTTTGCCTCCATGGGACCTATCTTTCAAAAAAATTTGAACGGCAGTCTATGGCGAAAAATAAATTATTTTCTGGTCCCGGTTGACTTGTGCCTTGAATTACCCATATGATGTTTGTCAATTTTAAAGACAATTTGTCATGTAAAGACAGTTTGTTTCGTAACTATTGAATTACAACATTGTGAAAGATCGTAATTCCAACGACTACAAACCCATCAGTCGCGCTAGTGACGTTAGCTCATTCACAGCCACACTAGATTGTACAAGCATATCAGCAACAGGTCTTAATTGGGCTTTCCTTGCCGAAGAAAATACCATGAGTCAGAGGATTAAACACATCAGGTAAGTTGTATTCGTCCATAGACTGTACATTACATACTGTTAAGTGACATAGCAGGCAGCAAGATGCAACCGTTAACTAGCATAACAGCTCTTAGCGTTTCATTACGTTGGTGACGTACATCGTTCCGAGACGAGAGATGTAGTCCACTGAGTGGATTTGCACAAAACCAACATAACTTTTGAAATCTATCGAACAACAGTAATTTCTTGACATGAAAAATTATCTTTTAAATTCACACACATCATATGTGAAATTTGTGGCACAATTCAAACTGGACCAAAAAATAATTGTTATCTCTCCATTAACTCCCGTTCATAATTTTTTGAAAGACAGGTCCCATGGACCGGAAGTAGAAGGGGCGGGACTTCACCACTCTATAGAGCTTAACAGACAATGCAGTAGTCCAGGTTTCTATATCTATGCCAGTATCATGTATACAGTAGTTATATAGTATGGTTGCTGCCCAACCACTTTTATGAAAGAAAAAGAAAGATTCTACAAAAACAACAGTATTGCAACAGATTCTCAGTGTGGATCTCTAAATATACCTTTTCAGCATCAACCCACTGAACTACCACAGATTTACTAGGATGATACAGCATTTGGCACACTTTACCAGGCACAGGTACAGTATGGGCCGGATGTTTAACACAAGGTGAGGTGTTTCCCACTTGGGACCCCCCGCCACAAACCTTTTACAGACCCTGCCGTGGCTGAGTAGAGGACAATGCCAGCAGGTGCCGGTCTCTCACACTAGCGCCTGAGGTGATGATGGCTGACCTCCCATGCCTATTGATCCGCTCACCGACTGGAGTGGCACAGTGCTATTTCTGAGGACAAGTAGGGATAGCGGCGGCAAGACCATATCAGTAGTGCTACATGAGCCCAGTCAGTATGGCGTCTGTAAGAGTCACATCGATATGGAATAGGGATGCCTTTGAATATGATTAGAATTATTCAGGGTTTTTCCCCACTTTTTTATTCAGAAACAACAGAGGTGTTCATCTCCCTTGGTCTAAAACCACAAGCCATGCCAGTCAATACTTGGCTTGATACTTTGCACTACTGTGAAACTCCCATAAACAACAGTGCTTTCCAGGTCTGTTATGAGGGACACTGAATCAGGATGCAAAGAGTGGCTCTATGTTAATCAATATAAGGCTGGCCTACAGGAAATACTGTACAATGTTTGTCCTGAGAGAGAGGGAGAAGTATGAAGATGGATTGATATAGACTAAGGACAGAAACAAATAAATAAAGGGAAAAAAGAAAGAGAGATAGAGAGACTGAGAGGCAGTGGGAGGTGTGAAAAGAGCAAAAGGCTGCTGCCACACTGGCCGGCTAATTTACAAACGAAATCCCATTTGATTTCCAGCCGATCTTCCGCAGGCCCCCCATCTACGCTCATGTATCAAACAGCCCTGAGTGCCCAACAGTGAGCCAGCCGGCCACATATGGATCGTCCCTTGATATCAGCCAGCCAGCGTGTAATCTTATTATGCAAAGTCCTAATCCGCACCTACGTGCAATGCCTAGAAGGGTCGCAATATTGTGATATCAAGGTTCTGAGGGTCATGTTTTGTGATCCCTGCTCGCTCTTTTTGAGGAGATCTGGGACTCGGGGGCTGTCCCAAGAGTCTAGTAAGCCACAGAGATAGAGTGACAGAGAGAGGGGGGGGGGGAACCTGGCAGCATGGGTGTGTTTGTATCAGGAGGACAAGATTGACATGAGGTCCCCAGCTAGGATTAGACTTGATTTGGAGCAGTGGGAATTTCTTTTCTTTTTTCCCCCCTCTTCTTCCAGCAGACACATTATTGGACAGGGGAATAAGGGGCCACCGGCGAGGCGAAATTGGATCAGGATTGGCATTCACTGTGAGCAGGGCGCAGCGACGGCGGCGGCAGCTAAAGCAGCAGCTGCCTGCAAATGTCTGACTCCTTTCAGGTGAAGCCACCTCCAGTCACTCGGAAAGAGGGGGTGAGAAAGGAGGAGAGCGGCAAGAAGAGGGAGGAGGAGAAGGGGGAGGAGGAGGAGGAGTTGTGGTGGTGCTGGTGGGGAGTTTGTGTGTGTGATAATTTTGATGTCTGCGAGATTTAGCAGCGGCGTAATGGGATTAAGTATAAAAACCTTTGCGACTGAAAAAAAGCCACCTGGTGCTGTAAGTGGGCAAGGAGCCGGGACCCTAATCCATTCCCATCTCTGGGATGTCTTTCCTAAAGCTCACAGTGATTTCCGCTCAGCTTGCTGGGGCTAATTCCATCAAGGAGCGACTCAATGAAAGAGAGAGAGAGAGAGAGTGTGAGAGAGAGAGAGAGTGAAAGAAACAAGTGGCGCAGCAGTCATTAAGCCACCACACAGACGAATCCAACATCCTTGGTCTCTCAAATAGGAGATATGATGACATCAGGTACTTTATGAAAGAGTTGCACAAGAGCCATGAACATGTGGTTTGCAAGCTATTTTCAGTGATGGAGTACAAATACTTTGCAGAATGAGGAAACAATTAGTCAACATGAGAACATGGCCACTGACTGGAACACTACATTATTTTAACATAATTTAATCGACCTGATATATCTGAGAAATTGTGGTTGACATGGTGACAGAAGGGCTGATTGACAGGTGTGTGTGTGTGAGTGGACAAGTAAGCTAACAACACAATACACAGTATAACAATGGGAAGAACAGATACCAACATTCTGTTGCTGTCATGGTTCGAAAGAAGATCAGTCTCTGACCAAAAACAAGAGAAAAATGATCCATAAGGCCGAGTAGACCATCTACAAGCCACACAATGGCTCAAATGTCACTTTATGAAACAAGAGCATGTTTGAGTTTCTCAAGCAACAATCTATAATTATATGTATTTCACTCATACAGTAGAAAAGTACTGGGGGTACCATTCTGGCTATTCGGACATCTCTGTGCGACAAGAAGCATAATTTTACCTACAAACTGATATTTTAGACCAAATCAATTTTGAAATTTCACATACTGTGACTTACTTCTCAACCATTTTTCCCTTATATATAGTATAATTCTGTCATACTATAAATATCACGCAAATTGAGGAAGCCTACTGAAGCCTATCTGTTGCTGTGCCCACAGAGAGTTTGTTACCAGGAGTACAGGGCCACGCTATTGACCAGGACGCATCACATATAATGATCGGCAGGGGAAGAGCCAAGTGAGGGGGTGGGGGTGGGGGCTGATTAACTAGTTGGAGTTATTTTTGCGCACAGGCCTCGACATGTTGCAGCATGCAGCAGGGGAAAGCCCCAGGGCTGGCTTGGCCTCACCATGGAGCGTGCCACGGCTGTCGCTTGTCTCAGCCCTGTGCATCGGGGACCTTACTGCGCTACTACACCAGGGCCAACCGCCACCCCCCCCCCCCATCTCCCAGCCACAGCTTTACAAAGAACTGTATAAAGTGCCATTTACCCCTCTGATTTTTGACAAATTGAAAGATGGGTCAGTGATTAATTGTTTAATAAAAACAATCAGTCTAAACAGTTTATTTAAGCTTATTTTCATAAAAAAAAATAAGGGGAAAAAACATCCATCCATTTAAACATTCATAATTAATCAAAATCCCTTCTCTTCTTTCAGTTATTTTTGCACAAGATTACCTTTAATGACATCACTAAGAGTCATCACCCCCTCTGTGTATCTCTCCATCTCCCTTCTTTCACTCTGTCACCCTTGTACACACACACATACACATTCAGTCACTCCCTCTCCCACACAAACATTTGCAGCTCGGGTCTACAATGGCAATGAAGGCTGTTAGCATTAGTGCCAGCTGAGTGGCTAGGCTGATGGGATGGGCTGTCCACCTCTATAGCTCTGAAACAGTTGCAGCCATAAACAAAGAGAAAGTGAGACACTGGGCGAGCAGTCACCACTCTCGTCACTGCCTGCCCGCCTGTGAGTCTGTCACACACACACACACACACACACACATACACACACATACACACACAACCCTCCACCTTTGCTGCCGCCCCATCCCTGGATATTCTTACTAACAAATAGGTGGTCACCTCTTCAAACGTGCTACTCACCCCACTTCGGCTTCAAATTATACCACCATTTTCCCTCTCAAAACGTACAGTGTCTTGTCTGAGAGATCAGTGTTCCCTCTTAAAGGTTTAAGGTTGGTGAATGGCTAGACAGCTACAGAATTTCCATTGTCTTTTCAAGCATTCACTCTTCCCTGTTTGGCTAGGCTAACAAGAAGGTTTATCGAAACGTTACAGCGCAGCCCTTTTTTGTACTGGGGTTTAAATGAAAGTAAGTTTAATGAGGTTCCTGCGCCTCTACTACCCTCCCTGATCTCTATTGCAAACACAGTGAGGAGCGAGGCGTAGTGTGTTGTGACACTAAGTACACAAAGTCCTGCTCTCAAACATGCCTGTGTTGACACAGAGTGGCAAAGCACTCACACTCCACACACTGAGGGGGATAAAGTGACAAAATATTTGCTTTTCAGTTTGTTACTATGGTATCCTTGTCAGGGTCTTGTCAGAAAGGCATGTCTAGGCTTTTATATTTTTATTTGTGTCTGTTCTCAAACACCTGAGGGGTGGTATGATTAAAATTACGATTGCATTTATTGAATTTGAACTGCCCTTAAACAATGAGTACAACATCTTGTCCAGTCAAAATGTTGACAGAATGTGTCTTTACAGTCAATGTATATAAATGAACAGTCACCCCAGACAGTCAACAGTTGGCATCAGAAAAATGGATAGTGGAATTTAGGGATGATGAGTGAAGAATTTAAACTATTCTTCACTCATGTTTGCATCCATCGAACAGAAGCTTAAAATTGGTAAATAAACATTGATTGGGAATACAACAATAAGGTGCACTCTTAATTAAGTCCTGAAACAAACACAAGTTCAGAATTTATGGCATCTCCTTCCCTGTCCTTAAAAGCTCACCACACCTGCAGCTTCCTCGGAAGCCCAACTTTTGTCTGGCAAACACCCCTGAACTGCACTAGCTGAGGCAATTACATTTGTGTCCAAGGCCAAACCCAGGGAAGCCATCTCAAAGGTTGGCGTTAGGATATGAAGCTGTGGGAGAGAGGGAGGTGCCTCTTTTGTCCCAGCGAGATTAAGCCTGAGTTCAAGGGGGGGGGCTGCAGGGAGGTGGGAGCCTTGAAGTTCATTAGGAGAAAGAGTGGCTTTCTCTCCATCCCTCCTCTGAATGGGAGCCCCTCTCTCTCAGGGGCCTCCTTTCAAAGATACCTGTGAATTTTGGACGGAGATCAGTGAAACCCTGACGGCTCGTTCCGTTCTCACTGGATGGGAGGCTCAGGTTTGCGAGAGCCATTCACACAGAGCCTGCGGCGCAGCGGGGTTCCTACACCTTCAATAACGTGAGAACCACTGGAACGTACTGGCGGGAAGCCCAAAACGGCTTACTCACACGTTCATATCGCACCATCCTTTTCCCTGAGTGTCATTTGCCACGTAAGGCAAACAAGCATTTCCCGACAATTTAAGGCTCATCCTTCACATTGGCTAATTATGGATGGTTGTAACAAAGGCACACAATTGGAGGAAGAACCAATGCTTTAAGTCCCAAAAAGACTCATCCCTTGCTTTCATCTCAGAGGTTTGAACTTCACTTCTGGGATCTGCGATATGAACCACAATTTTTCTATTTCCAAAAACAAAAAATGCACTGGTGCACACTCAAACACAACACCACATTAAATGGAGCGATGTCCATCATTTTACTATAATGTGTTGTTGATCCTGTCTGCACATATAGGGGGGACAGAGGACTTAATTACAGCTTTGACAGGCCCACTCTCTAAAAGTGATGAGATTATTCGTAATTGATGTCACAGTCAATTATGGTTCGGTCCGTTGCTGGCCCACTGGCAGGTCTAGCCTTGGTTCAGACCGCGGGACGCTGATGAAAAGCCCGGCTTGCCCCGCTCAAGCTGCTCCCGCAACAAGAGGACAGATTTTCGCGAACAGCCTAATGACTCCATTTGAAGTCTAACAAACTCATGACCCCGTCCCGATGCCGTAACCTCGGCTCCCTCCGAGCACGGGGGGAACAAGAGACAATAAAACAAAACAAAACCCGGACCGAGGAGAAAGACAGAAAAAAAGAGGTTGTCATTAACTAGAAGGGCAGCTTCTCACTGAAGTGTGGAGGCAGTTTGCGACTTCATTGTCATGAAGGGGAAAAAAGCTCATTTATTTACATGCAAACAAAGTTAACACGAGCTTAGTGGCTAGTGAGCCTTTACATACACACACAAAATGGAGGGGCTGGCGGCTGGAACAGTGGAAGCAGGCAGGGGGGAAAAAAAACAAGACAAAGGTTGTTACTGTGTATTTTGAAAAGAGCATGTATTGCCGGGAGGACATCACCCAGGGCTTTCTATTTCATTTTAAGGCGTTACAGAAGGTCTGTTGTGACCCAGTTCCCCAACCGTATCCCCAGCAGTGGTAGGTGAGAGAGAACTCAGGGCAAGATGTTATGGATTTACATATTGGGCCATCTGCTCCAAGTGATGCATACTGTACCTCAGGCGTAGCATAGATGTATGTTTTGAAATCTACAGAGGGTTTGCACATTTATTTTCATGAAATCCACATTGCACATGTTTTTGCCATAAGCACTGGGAAATATAACTAACTTTTTTTTTTTTTTAACAGAGAAATGCTTATATAGAGTATGCACAGAGTGCAAATGCCTTGAAAATCATTCAAATTTTCACAGACACTGCCAGTTGAAATTCTACTTATATGTGTCATGTGTTGGTCCCAACTGAAACAACACAGTAAGCCAGACCATCTTCAACACAGCAATAAAGACTACAGCAAAATGTAGGTATTACCTTTTCACTTTAATTTACATAAAAAACTACATTTTCATAATAAGGCAAACTTTTGAAAAAATGTCTGGGATGGATATGACTCATGATGGTGAAACTTCTGCTCTCCTGTGAGCCAGTTGAAAAGAAAATCAATCTCCAGGATGGCCTCTTCAATAAGTCAGTGTGTGTGTGTTTCATTTTCATGCAGTCCTCTTAATCTCAATGCTGAGGGAGCAGGTGTCACAGCACACAGTGGCTTCTTCTTCCATCTCCTCTGTCCCGATGATGAACTCCCCACCACAACGACAGCCATAAGTGTATGACTGAGTGTCTGCAAGAGGCAAGGCAACATCTAACAACCATTTACAATGGTGTCCAGTCTCAAAGTGAACTAGAACAGAACCACTAATAATATATGACAGGAGAACAGAAACACGACAGCAAATGAGATGTCTTTAGAGATGCATACCACTGTCCCAGTCCATGTCCTCAAGGGAGACTTGAGCATCCACAGGCCAGCTCTGCTTCAGCTCCTGGGCTACAGTGACACAAAACACACAGAGAGATGGGTCAAACAGTACCATGAAGGATGGAAATATGGAGCAAAAGCCTCAAATGCTCAAGAAATGCAAAGAAATGCTCAGAAGTGCTGCTCTGAAGCCTGCATGTGCCACCTGGCATAGGTAGATTAACTAGAGGGGTAAATGCAAATGTCCATGATATTTCCTGAGTACTGCACTTACTGAGTAGGACAGTCCAGTCCAGACAAAGGGTCTCTGCAGAAGACTGGCTGGCTCTGCCCGACTCCCTGTGACCTGCCTGAACCTGGTGTGTGTCAGTGGGTTCTGTGAGGGTACTGTCCGGCAGAACGTCCTGCTTCTTCAGACAGACCGGACACGTCTGCCAGACAGTCTGCTTTTGGAGCCAGACAGACAATGTCGACCAAAAACAGAAAATGGCTATAATGGTGCACATAATTGTTTTTGTTGTCACAGGACGTCCGCCGATGGAAAACATGGCTTTGCTATAATTATGAAAATGAATGCAAATCAGCTCTCTGAAGAGTGAATGTGATAAGCTGCCCAAGTACTATTATTAGGCTTGATGAACAAAACATTATCCGTCTCATTAATCTTCAGGAAATGTATTTCCCTTATTTTTGTCCAATATATTTATGATAATTCACAATATAAGCATTGGATTATTATTACAGTCATTACATTCTACCTCATCTCAAATGTAAGATCAGTATATGCATACTGAATTTACTTCTCAGGCAAATCATCAGACCTTGCTCTTCCAGAAAGTCACTTTTGTTGTAAAATGAGAATTGAGGCCTTGCATACTCATACCCTGGTAATAAATCGGATAGATCTCTACCTTTTATTCTGTCCACACTACACACTAAAATGATCCCTATACACACTAGAACGCAAACCATAGCTGATATTGTGACAGTATCTCCCATTGCCATAGTTACCATTGTTGCTGTTGCTCTTTTTACGTCATTTTAAGTCTCCTTTTTACTTGTCCACACCATAGACTGTATATATAGTTCTATATATACCGTCTATGGTCCACACGGATCCGCGGACACTGATTCTTTTTACAGATTTTTTACTTTAGAAGGTGTTTTAAAAATATTGTAAAACACTGTTTACACTGTCTATGCTGGTGGACAAAAACCCAAACACATAGAAAAATGTCAGTTTTAAAAAACTACCCAGGTGTGTGTATACAGGGCCTGAGGGAAGATGTGTATGACTGTCCCACCAACTCATTGAGGGTGGAGAGTGATGTATGACAAGAAGCCCTCAGTAAAACCAGATGTGTACACTTCTTAAAAATGCTAATTTAAAAAAAATAACATCCTTGAATATCTATCTATCTATCTTTTAGCGACAGGAACGTCTGTCTGTCAGTGTGTGTGTTATTCACATATCTCTCAAACCATTTGTCCGACTGATCTCAAGCTTGGCAGGTGTTTTGCTAAGAGCACGAGTGTTTGGAAAAGAAATGCAAAGGATATTGTTAAAAGAAGCACGTGTTGGCTTTTGGTACTCTAGCCTCTGTAGCCACTCCCCCTCTCAGACAGCGCAACACTGAATCTGTGCACACGAGTGTCGAGTAAGATGTTTGATGTAAAATATGACAGATAACATTAACACAACACAACAACAATGTTTCGACCACTCAGGTCTTCGTCAGGTGTTCTGACGAAGACCTGAGTGGTCGAAACGTTATGCATCACCCACCATTAAACTGGGAGCTTTAGAAACAGTGTGCAGACCTTTTTTTTTGTTCTACTCAGTATTTCTAGTATCCAGCACCTGTAGAATCGGTATAGATGTGCGTACACCTCTACACTTCAGACAACATTAACACCCCATGCAGTGCCCATTCAAAACGACATAAAATTATACCATAAACTGCCACTTTGAATACTTTGGACTGTCTTTCCTGAATCGAAACAAGCGACAATTCCAACAGTGAGGTTCACTAAGGACCTGCTAAAGACGCTTTCAGAATGCCACACTCATGAAGAACATTCAGCTACAAACAGAGTCGCAGAGCATGTCATTTATGCAAAAGATTATTTTTGGAAAGTCACACCGTTGCAAATTTCATATGACAATGAATGGCATCCCTGTATATGGTGATCTGAAGAGGATTAATGCTTAAAAGCCAGTCATTGAACATCTCAAAAATTGTCTGTCAAATGACAAACAACCACATATCAGTCATTCTACACACAAATGTCAAAAGTACATTTGATACACACCTCTAGTTGCAGGGAGAATACAAAGAGGGAAAATGCATTAATATTTAAGTACAACACTTTCAGTGGTAAGGTGGACTGACATCTCAGTCCTAGAGGTGGGAGGTGTGGTAACACTAGTCCATGATGACAATGTTAAAAGGCAACACTTTGTAGGCTAAATAGTGCTAATCATTGAAGGCACACAAGAGATTGTGCACCACTTATATTAAGACTGAGAGGAAAGCTGTAAAGTTAATTCTGGTGACACCAAAAGTGGTCATGTAAATGCAAGGTCCCAACGCCCCCCATCAAGAAAGTTTACAGCCCCACAAAGTCAAAGGTGATTTGGCACTTTTCAAGAAGCTTTTTCGAGAAGCATAGGTCATTAATTCGTTTTTGTGCCCAGTTGTGCCTAAATGCACAACTGGGTTTGTGCCTAAATGCCCAGTGTTCCCCATGCCTGACTGCAATTCTTTTTCCCTTTCTTTCCCAAACACATGGAAAAAGATGGCCAAAAAAGGGTTAAATCATGTACGAAAGACAACATGCATGCACAGTATGCATGAAATATACATTACTGCTCATTAATTTAGCATCTTATATAACAAGTGTATATCATTGATACTAAATCTACCAAATGATGCCAGACAGAACATGATATGTGCAAGCAAGAACAAAAGACGTTACACATTCCAGTGTTTCAGAAAAAGTCGATCTGTACTGAATCTTTGTGAGGAAATAGTAATTAGCACTCTCTCATCCCACATTCTTAACATGTTTGTCTTTAATTAGTTAAGAGACTGCCCTAAGTGGTTAACATTACAGCTATGTGTACGGCTACACATCACTGTTAAGTCTGTCGAAGGAAAATGTGTCTCGCGAGTCAAACTGACAAAGGTGGGAAAAAAGAAAAATGTGTCAATAATTTATGCACAAAGGTCTGAGTATTATTAACTAGTTTTGGGTGTGACTGAGCCATACAACTGTGATTACACAAGAATAATTATGTGGAACTGTTTAAAAGAACAAGGACCAAACCTCAAGTAGCAAAAGACTATCTGCTAAGAGGCATTTCCAAGAGCTGGTGGGAACTGAAAGACGAGACTTCAGAAGAAACAGTAAACACTGACGGGAAACCCTTTTACATGGACATTTGCTGTTGTCTGTGTAAAAGCTTTTTCTTACAAGCTGTAATCAAACATCCTGCACTGTATACTTAAGATGAGACTAAATGTTGAAAATGACATTCAATATCACCTTATTTAGTCAATTTAAAATGTCCACAACACACAAAATCTTGCATGCTTTAGATCAGGGATCCTAAAACGCGAGCTTCCACTAGGGTGTACGCGAGATGAAAAGGGCAATGTTGAAAAGGTGTTAAAAACATTTTTTTTTTTTTTATCTCAAGCCTACAGTATGTTGTCTTTGTTCTTTGTGTTTCATAATGTTGTTCTCTACACTGATTTTTAATGTGAGAGCTCATAGACCAGTTACACATTTGGATTTTGTTATTTGTTATCATGTAGGGTGGCTAATTAAACATGATGCCTGGAATGTGTCAATAGAATGAGTTACGTTTTTATGTGTCGGATGGTGGGGGTACGCGAGCCGAGTCAGGATGTAGGTGGTGGTACGCATGAAAAAAATGTTTGGGAACCGCTGCTTTAGATTAAGGATGCTCAATATTATCAGCACAGCAAAAGTATTAACAGGTAACAGCTTAAAAATTGTATAATCAGCATTGGCATACATGAACATCTCTGCAGATACTCCAGGCAGATACATCAGCATGCTTTTACTGGCACAATCTAGAGTTTTAGAGGAAGCATTTTTACTGTGTCAAATTGCATATTTTATATCTACACCATGTTGCAATGATTTACTTATTTTTAATGACCAAGTGTCTACATATCTTAAAAGTATACATTTAGGGTAGAATGAATGAGAGTTTTATACCTGTATATGCAACAACTAGTCCATAATAATAAGAGTAATAGGTCAACTCAATTACAGGAGAGGAAAGGAAATACAATTTCAATTTCAATTTAATTTCACTTATAGAGCGCCAAAACATTACACATGTCTCATGGCGCTTTATAGCCTAGAAATCTAGACGCACCCTAGCGGCAGCAAATGTAATTTGCAGCCAGGGTAGCCTAGCAACTCTCCGTTGGCTTGTGAGCTGGAAAAATGAAACTTCTATCAGGCCAATCACATCGTGTATAGAGTCAGCGACGGTAAATTTCCACGTGAATTTCCTGCTATTTGAGAACAAAGAAGATGGATGCTACTGCTGGCGAACAGCGGTCTTTTGAATCGCGACTCGAGTTAAGCTTTTTTTAAATTGGCAAAAGTTTGATCAACTAGCAATTAGCTCCGCTGGTGGGAAAATGCATGGGACTCATGAGTTGCAGCCGGTTGTAGTGTTTTCCTATTGCGTGCAGAGGAAATTTGAAAGACAACTGTTTATCTCGCCCCTCGGATTGAGCAGTGCCTATGGTAAGTTCCCAGACCCTACATCTTGTGGGTCTGGCTCGTCAGACTAGGTGCTTTACACAGTGTTAAAACATTAAAACATACAAAACATGTATAAAACAGCATCAGCAATAGGCCAAAATGAGTTGACAACCAACTTCGTCCACAAAGAGGACACTGGACTTCTAGAAAGTCAGTTCTGAAACTCGTCACCAAGGCCGGCCCTCATCAGGATGAGACCTGAACATCATTATTAGCCTGCCATTGGAGGACCGCACCGGCGAGTTCCTCTCGGCGAGGCAACACAGGTCACCGACGTCCAGCGCAGGGGGCCGAGGTGGCCCACTTGACCCTCCTCTGAGTGCAGTGCGACAGGGGTGGCGCTCAGGGCAGGCTGAGGAGCAGTGCGGGTGGTGTGTTTGGGGATAAGACGGTCGCACATTAAGGGCTGAAATGACGAGACATTACTCAGGCCTGAACGAGCAGCACTCCGAGATGAGATGAGATGGCCCCACTCGGCACAGACTGGGCCTTACACAAGGCTCTGCGCAACTCAATTACCCCACATGGTAATTACACGCTTTCTCTCTGCAGAAGCAGTATATCCTTGTCCATCCTTACATACAAAGCTGCTTTGGTAATATTTTGTTACATGTCCATCATTGTAGGTCTTCAATAAAACCAGCGCAACAGAGTACATAATGCATGAACATATTACCGCATCTAATTTAATTTCACCTGTAAAGGGAGATTCCAATCTTCGGGAGAAAACATCAGTAGGGTCTGGACATTTACACCGGATGCTTTTACACCATTTTTTAAACGGAACCCTATGGAAGAAGTGGGTGGTACCCTGAACAAACTCCTATTTTGTGAAACCAGTTGTTTCATTCAATTCAATTTGTGTACCACTGTGATGGTCTTTAACATCTTTCCCACAGCTTAGTAAACTATGTCGACATCTTCTAAGGACTCCAACGGTAAACAAATTATCGCTTTGCGATACAAGTGACAGTTCTAGTCCATATGAGTGAATGAGAATAGTTTATGCTAAGCATAAGTTAGGAAAATGTTAAGTGACGTCAGAAAATTAACCCAAGCTACAGCTAGTTAGCTGTTAAATGTTTTTGTCAATTGGTAAACTTTTTAAGATAGCCATCTCCCCCTATAAGAAAGTCTCTGGGTCAGTCTTTTTAAGTGACCTAGCTGGCTAAAGAGAGTGTGCAGACAATCCTCTGAACAATAGGAAAGGCTGTCGCAAATCCCTCGAACAGGTGGTCAAATCAGAGATTTTAAAGAACGAGGGAACAACATGTCACAATGCAACACACCGTTTTCCCTTGATGAAAGTGAAACCATGAGTTTTCCCACATCTCAACTTTGGCCAAAGTTTTCAGAAATAATCGTTTTCAGTGATAAAACCTCATTGAAATAATATGCATTTTTCATATGGGGTCTTAGAAGCCATCTGTCTCCTTCTAGCTACAGCGTTTTTGTTGCAAACACAATCAACCTAAGCATGCTCAGATGACGTGATAGACAAGTCACCTATCCATCATTGTAAAGCCCGATTTGATTGGTCAGCACAGCTCTGGTGCGAGCATAGTTGCTCCATAATGAAGCAATGCCAGACCGAACTTCCCGACCTCAAATGTTGTGGGCGGGACTAAGTTCGGCTGGCACCCAGGTTACTAAGTTACTAATACTTAGCCCTAATTGAACAATATTACTAAAAGATAATACACTATTTTCATCATAGATTACTTTTCTTAACTTCTTCAGAGTAGTGAATTAAACGACTCTCAGGAGATACACTCACAGAGTAACTGTGATAGTTGTCTGTGGGATGTCAATGGGGGTTGACCACGTGAGCACGAGCCACGAGACAGCATTCAGTGGAGGGAGGTGTTTGCGTGCGTGCGTGGGGGTGGGGGGTGGATACTAGGATGGGTTGGGAAGGCTGGACTACGGCTATGTGACGTACCAGGCTGTGAGCCAGTAGCTGTTGTGGCGGCGCTTCCCCACTGAAGACGACAGGAGCGCTCGCCCTTGTTAACAGTGTGCTGGGAATGGATGCACATTTACTGGAAGTTCTAATGGAGGGCTGTGGGGACCTCTTTCCTCAGGCAAGAAAACAGGGGGCGTGTTTGGGTGTGTGTGTGTGTGTGTGTGTGTGTGTGTGTGTTGTGGAGGGGGAGGGGTCAGTCTATCACTTCATGTAAGGATAGGCCATGTGTGACAAGCCTGACCTACATTTCTTTCTCTGTCTGTCTGTCTCTCTCTCTCTCTCTCTCTCTTTCTCTGTCTCTCTCTTTCACTTGCTCGCTCCCTCTCAACCTCCCAGAAGTCCCGCTCTGCCTCCACTCTTAAAGGAATTATCCGGAGTAAAATGCACTTTAGATCAATTTACGGATGATTGGGAGTACACACGTTGAGTTAACATCAAAATCATGTCATTCGGATGTGTTTTGAGAAAGTTCGATTTTACCGTTTTTAGTCAAAACTCGTTAGCGTGGAAGTGAGAGGGGCATATTATTTCGCCGCTACAAAACGTTATTTTTATACCTCTTCTACAGTTCCAAACAACATTACACTTACGTGGTAGTGAGTAGAGGGTCCCTAAAGCCAAACCGAAGTATCCCGAGGTCTTTATGTGGTCGGATAGAGAGTCCAGAATGAATTTCATCAAGCCAGTACCTTTCCGGAAATGTTGCCATCTTTGCTGCGATCTTTAGGGGAAAGTCCGTAGGAGTCGATTGCCAAGTATGGGAGTAACACGCTCTAGAAATTCACAATTTCGTCGCTGTTTAAAAAAAAAAAAACATAGTCCAGTATTTCTTTTGAAATTGAAATGAAGTTGTATGGACTGGACTATGTTTTTTTTTTAGTTTTTTTTTTTAAACGGCGACGAAATTGTGAATTTCGGCAATCGACTCCTACGGACTTTCCCCTAAAGATCGCAGCAAAGATGGCAACATTTCCGGAAAGGTACTGGTTTGATGAAATTCATTCTGGACTCTCTACTCCCAATCATCCGTAAATTGATCTAAAGTGCATTTTATTCCGGATAATTCCTTTAAGAGTGATACTGTGGGATCCACACACATCTGATGGCAGCAATGTTCCCACTGTCTGGAGTTCCAATTTTGGATGGCTTCTGCAGACTATGCAGCAAGTGCCACTTTGTACAATAAGAAAGCCACTTTCTATTTGCTACAATAAATATGAGAAACGATCCTTTAGCCAATCATAAACCTTACATTATTTATCATGGTGGTACTGGTGTATTACACTGGCTTACTCTTGCTTTCATGTGCTGACAGGATGAGCTGGTTTTCAAGGAAATCTTGGAAGTGCGAGCAGTTTTAAGCTCTGCAAAGTGGCTTTTGTTTACGCCCCATCTCAGATGACCTTTTCAGAAACTACAGTACAGGCCCAGGAGTAATATGTGGCCTTCATGACTAATGTCATACTACCCTGTATTGGTGACAACAATTGCAAAAGCACCAGTGGCAGAACGCCTTCAGAATAACTATCAGTTCATATTAAAAATAACAAACTGACGAGTCAAGATCAAAACAAAATGTGTGTATACAACTGTACTATTCTTCTAATATTTAATGGTTCACTTACATTGTTATGAAATGATTAGATCACTATACTAGGAGAGTTCGATCTCCCTGAAGCTTAGTTACTCATAAAATGCTCCCAATTTAATAAATGAACCTCTTCAGCAGCTCTACATCATCACAGGTGAGATCTTTGTAGACTATTGAAACTAGGTGACCATAGCCGTTCAGAGCCATGGTTTAAAAACCTGACGACATACCACGCAGCTGTAGGTCATATTCTCTCTTTGTCTCTGCGTTGCTTAGGATCTTCCAGGCCTGGTCCACCTCGATGAACCGCTGCAGGCGTTGATCAGCATCCCCTGGTGCCACGTCCAGGCCTTGCTTGTCCGGGTGATACTGCCAATCAAGAGGAGGTGGAGGAGGTCAAGTTAAAAACAGTGACAGCCAAATTACCGTTGCATTAGACGTCTACTTGCTGGGTTGAGGCACCAGCAAGGGTGTGGACGGCCGACAATTCATTGCAAGGGACAGGAGGTAGTTTAATTAGACTGTGATCTGTCAGTGATGAGAGAAATAGTGGAAGAAAGAAGGAAGGAGAGAAAGAAAGAAAGAAAGAAAGAAAGAAAGAAAGAAAGAAAGAAAGAAAGAAAGAAAGAAAGAAAGAAAAAACAATGTCACAACCTGCGCTGACAGCATTTTCTGGGTAATTTGCTGATGGACCGATGCTGTTCTTCTGGACAATTTACCAGGAGAGGCTGACAGTAGCAAACAAAAATAGACCAGGGCACAAAAGCATTCTTTAAAAAAAAAAAAAAACACTTAGGAGAGATATGTTGTCCATCAGGCTGGCTCAGTTGGGGGAGGAGGGTAACGAGGGCACAGGCCAAGCCTTACCTCCAGCCAAAAGCAGTGCCACTGATGTCGGCCTGCAACCTCAGATATCCCTACATTATGTCATCGCTTGATTAATATCAATATGGAAGGCTGCTCCTCTTTTTCTAACCACTAATGTCCAACATAGCCCCAAGGAAGAGGCCACGCTTACAGACTTCAATGTTTGTCGTCAGCTTGGAGAGGACACTGCTGGAATCCCACAGCTGTAGGTCTGGCCAGTGTGGGGCAGTGGAGATCGATTAGTTTGGGGGCAGGGGTTTTGCGGAGTTTGCCGTGCTTATGGACCCTGGCCCACTGCCCTCACCCATGGGGGAGACACTGGAAGGCTGGGAGCAGGGCAGTCTGGAAAACAACTTAGATCCTTTCAGCTGAGCGTTCAGCTGGACGCTGATTATAATCTGGCACTGGCAGGCAGAACCTTGCGTGTATGTGTGTGAGTGTGTTTGTGTTTTAGTATGGTGCTGTAGTTCAGAAGCTGAACCGCGTCCAAAGTCGGCTAATGATGCATGGGGTGATACTGAACTACAATAACCAACAGTCCTGGGCAAGCCAATTACTGTCTGACGCAATTATATTTTCAATTTTAAGTAACAGGAAGACTGACTGAATTTAATTGATCATTTTGAGCAATTACTTTAAAAACTAATTAAAATTTAAGGGTGGTTGTGCTCTGGTGATTTTTTCCACTCTCTCCTATTGTTCCTCTGCAGCCCTCCCGTTCAATTGTTTTTGTTGGTGTTTCCACTTTACGAATGAGCAAACTGAATAGGGGAAGCGGCAAGGGACGGGGCCGCGACTTTATGAACACGCCAAAAATTAACTTCCTGATTGAGATAATCATTAACAACCCCTTTCGCTCGGAAATCTGAAGTTGCATTTTGCTTTGTGAGCACTGGGGGAAACCCGCTCTCTCTCTCTCTTTCTCTCACTCTCTCTCCCCCGCTGTCGGTGCCAAGGGCTTTACTCCACCATTTAAAAATTGGTTCTCAGCGATGGCGGTGTTACAGTTTAAAAGGCCAGCCACATTACAAAGGGACAGGGGAGGGGAAAAGGTCGCATAAATTTACTAAAACATTCAGTGTGGTCACGCAAAGCAGGCGGGCTCCGGCCAGGCCAGCCCAGCGCCTCTCGCTCTGCCAAGCTGGGCCAGCTGATGGATGGGAGAGGGGTCAGAGCATTTAGCTGTGTCTGACCCCATTCACGTTCCCCCTTCCACACACCTCCCCCCACCTCTTCATTCTGCATAGGTAGGCTAGACGTTTCACACGAAGGCCCGGCTTACATAAAGCCAGGTCCGCCGGTCGCCATGGTAAAGCTTACACAAGAGGGACAACAGAGCTGACTGTCGAGTAAAGGGATGCGTGCCGGCTCTGAGAGACTTCTCTGAGCCAAGATGGTGTCAGTGTGGGTATTTCAGAGGCAAGGCGATGCCACACAAAAGGTTCAAAGGACCACAGCAAAAAATCCATAATCAAACGGACAAACTTTAATCTAGGCTACAGATCAGATTTCTGTTAAAAAAGTTAGTCAGTGGGTGTGGTTAGTGAGTTGACCTCACAGCCCCATTAAACTTCACACTAAAATATAGACTACTAACCACTGAGGACAAAATTCACATTCACATTACGCCCATTCTCTCCAGGCCCTATTTGCACACTCCTGTCAATCATCATGCTTCGTTACATGCTGATATGGGTATTGATTTTGTGGAATGGAAAAGGATTATCCCACATAACAGCTTTGCTGACACTAATACAGCTAATTAATCTAATCAGAATGAAGCAACACTTGACTTAGTGAGCCTGTTTGCACTGCAAAATGTTATCATTCCATTCCTTTGCCACGCTAGCACACACACTTCTATCTATGAAGTAGGCTACATTGCACTTTTTTATTACTTGTACACACTTGCGTCCATCAATTGATTTAAATTAATATACTGGAGACTTTCAACAAGCTCCAGTTAAAAAGTGGACCCTGTGCCATACAAATAAAGTGTAATGCTCCTCTATTTTATACCGACATCTATTCTACTAAAAAAATAATAATACTAAATCATCAGACATGCATCCATCAGACAGCGAAATTTACATGAATCACACTGTTCACATGTAACCCTGATTCAGATATGCTGTATGTCTGTGACAGCAACATGACAGGATGTAGAGGCATGCGAAACACAATATCATACATGGTGTGAACTGAAATAAACCAATAAAGTGGTTTAAGACCAAATTCATTTGGTTGCCAGTTCCTCTTCCTTTATGCAACCGTTCCTACTGGGATGCTGGCAAAACTCTAAAGTAGTCTGATCTGACCCTGCATTTGGCAGAAAACTTCCTCTGCCGTTTCCCTATCAACTTCGGGTAGCTAAGGATCTCTCAATAATTGATGTTGTGAAGACTAAGCCCTTGCAGAGAACATGTAGAACTGTAGGCCTGCATTCAACAGGAGGTTCTTTTCTCCTTTTCACAGACTGGGAGGTTAAGGACTACATGCATACTGTATCAGTAAATATAGTAGAAAGAAATAAGGAGAAAAGAGAGCAGAGGTGGGTAAAATTTCTCACTGCATGGGAGCAAAAAAAAAACAAAAAACTGGTAGTTTACAGCCCGCCATGTTCAAAAAGGAAAGGCACATTTTGGTTAGGCTACAAAAAAAAATCAAATACCACAGTCAGAAATGACACTTCAGAGGGTTGGCTAAACCCCCCCCCCCCCCCCCCCCGCCCCGCCCTCTCTCTCTCCCTCCTCTGAGCACTCTGCCAGAGGGTCACCTCATCAGATTTCTCAGTTGGGTCCAGGTTGAAATGAAAGGCAAAAAAAAAAGCCCCTGGTGGCCGGCTCGGTCCACAGAGGGCCCTGGGCTTCCAGCGGGGTGCGGCCGGGAGGCCGCTCTGCTCGGCAGCCCACAGGTGTGAAGAGCGTCTGACCGTGGAGCTTAGCCCCGACAAGGCCACCCCCCCAAACCCGCCCCGGTTACACAAACACAGTCAGTAACACATACCCACCTGAGCTACTGTCAAACGCAGCAAGGGAGGCTTCCTCCCCCCACAGTGTCCTGTAGCTGTTTAGAGCTCAGGACTTGACGTCAGCCGAGAGGTGGTTTGCTAACATTAATGCTTACATACTGTTCCTTTTCATCTATTTCACCAAGCCAGTTTGTATGCACTCATGGTGACACGTGGGATGATTCTTTAAGACTATGTGATGTTGAGATGTTGACATCTTGTAGCCGTACAGTAGTCTCGGAAATTCATTACAAAAATGTTGAAATCCCTGAAGCGATTAAAAATCAAGCTTGGAACAGGAAGTGATCAGAGAGGAGGATTTATCTGATGCTAAGAGCAGTCTTTACACCTAACCTTAAGGAAGGTTATAACATGTCAATAAACATTACACATCTCAACAAGATGGCCTTTACATCAGAACTGTGCCAGATTATTAATGAGACACTCTAGAGTCTCATGATATAAATCCCTCTTTGTGGTTAACGAGAGTTCAAAATGCAGTTACTGAAGCCATAACCAAAGTCATCCCACACACCTAGGGCCCAACCACAGGGAAGCGCTGCATTGTACTGTACAAGCAAGGCTGTGTATATTGCACGTCCGCGCAGCCGGCAGCACAGGTTTATTTTGACACAGTAAGGTTGTTAAAACCATCTCCCTGGCACAGCTCCCCCAGCTGCCTTCAGTCTGCCGTGCAGACATGAAGGGCAGAACACAATGCAATGCAGCAGCTCTTCTAAAAAGGCCCAGCCTCCTCCTCCTCCTCCTCCTTCCCCTCCTCCTCCTCCCCCTGTGGAGTTACGTGCTTTAATTGCTGTCTCTTTGCACGCATTGTAAAATATTCATTTAGCGGGGCTAATGGAGCTTGGAGAGCAAGAACACAGTATAAAGGGACTGGCAATTTGGAGCACTCGGCAGTTCTGACCATACATCATGTCTTTTTCTCTCTCCATCTCTCTCTCTCTCTCTCTCTGTGTACTCCCACCTTTGCCAGAGACAGGTCTCAGTGAAGCCTTACACCAATATACACACATGGAGCAAAGGGGAAGAGCAAAGGCCACCGACATCACACTACTGCCACCTAATGTCTGACCACCGACACACTGAAGCCCCAAAGCAGTGTGGGGGATGGGGGAAGAGAGGCACGCTCCAGATTTGGTTCTTAACTTCATCTATGGGAAGGGACTGTGAAGCTGAAAAATAATAAGATATAGCCACAGATAGGGCCAACATGCAGATGGCTATTAAGTGTATAAACAAAATGAGAACAATCACACAGTGGCAGCCAACCCCCCAAAAAAAATCTGCGGCAGAATTAACATAAAATTATAACTGCAGTCAATACTCTAACTGACCTTGAGGGAAAGAGGGTCTGTGATCACGTGTTAGTATCTGCCCTGAGTTGACATTAATGGGACACTTCTTTCTGTTACAAGAATGCACTGACTATTAGGCCTAAATCATGCCCGTGAAAAGGCCTTGATTGATTTTCTCTCTATAAGTGTTGTCAGTAATTAAAATGGGTTGGGGATTAAGCAAATCAGCTTATACTTACATTTTCAGGGATTAATAATCAATTTGGCTGAGATTAACATCCTCACCTGTGCACTGAGGTGGCATGTGTTTTATTTGGAGGATAAGCAAATCACACTTTCAAATTCAATTCAGGAAAGCAAATCTGATATGCAAATTTTACCTGGCAAATATGGAACGTAGCTACATGTATGAAGGATTTTTTCCAGAGTGCATTTATTCAATGCAGGATGCACATAAATTAACTGCATTGGTCATATCATCAACATCTGATCGGGGCAAGGCAGCGTGACTTAGACAATCATCTGGCTTTATCTTGTACGCTCTGTTTATATTCTATACATACATACAGTAAAATCAGATCTGAAAATACAAGATAGCATATTCAAACTGTCTGGCAGTTGGCGTGTCAAATGCATTGAGCCATTTAGGTGACAATTGGCCAATGTCGGTAGACTACATACAACGCAAATAAGGCAGACAGTTTACTGACAAATGCACGAAACAATGTCAGTATCTGGCAGCAGGCTGAAAAAATGAGCAAGACAGAAACTGAGGATGCCTACCAGAAGGACAAGCTTCTGATATTTCTGCTTCAATTCTTGTAACCCATCGGTTGGACTTGCCCCGAGAACTGAGTACCAATCTATTTGCTTTGGATGCTGCTTCGCCATCTCCCTGCGGTCAAAAACAAACATATCACTTCATATCATATCACAGATGTAATGCAATGAAACCATCAGTTTATTTAATATAACGCTACAGAACGGCAAACAAGACGTTGTCGACAGACCTTACGCATTATGCATGGCGATTGTAAATGTGAATGTCTCGTATGTCATTCAAAATTCAAATTCTTATTTAAAAACGGGAGATATAGGCAGGGATTACTAAATTACTAGTTTTAATTGGGTACATTAGCGGGTCATCTCAGCGAGATTCAGCATGAGCTAACGCTAGCTTGGTAGCTTTGATACAGTTAAGGACCTGGGCTTATTTTTTAAGAGGTAGCAAAATAACAATCATTAAAACATATGTCACAACACTAAAACCGACAAAACATAATACTTTCGATTGCAGAGAACATATTCGTCATGTATTTGAACGCACCACACATCTTCATTGCGCTATGTTGACAACTCAGCTTGTCATGCTTCTCTGGGTGTGTGTCTCGGCATAATGGGTCCCTACGGAAGCAAACTAATCTCATTCTCAACTAAAATGTCAATAAAGACGTCACTGACAAATAAATATAAATGTACGTCTATAACGTCAATTATTTAACTACCTTTAATACATCAAATGTGTCCAAATAGTGAAATGAACATATTAATCTACCAATTGGGGTTGTTTTTTCTACACGACATTTTTAGACGGTAACACATAGGGCAATGGAGTGCAAAGCGCCGTTTCTATGGGAACAAGAGACTCTTCAAGCAGAGCAGGTGAGGAACCGTTCTAGAACTTTGCCTTTCCCATGTCTTTTTTTGTGTTTTGTCCAAAAATTCTAAAATGTTGCCTACTTGTAGGCTATTTAGACAGATGCATGCATAACAAATTTTAGTTAAAATATAGCTATCTAATGTAGTTTAGCATAAATCATGATAACATGCCCTGTTTGTTGGTAGGTTACAATGCACAGTGCACAAGGCAGGATTACCGGTACATAAACTCTATCTAGTCTAGGCTATGTACCGGTTTTGGAGTAGGCTACACTAGTTTGGAGTAGGCCTACACTAGTAATGTACTAGTTTTGGAAGCTCTCAATTTGATAGTAGCCTAGCCTAGTCATATATGCCTGTTTGTGTAGAGTGGCTGTCTGAGTCTAAAATCATATGCCCTGGCCAGCTACAAGATATTTTATCTATGAGTGAGTGACTCAAAAGACATTCACCAAAGCCACGTGTGAGCAGAAATAGCTTTCATAGAAATATATTTTTGCATGTCAAAAAGCGATAAAAACGCCTAACATGTATTTCACGGTTCTGTCTCTGATTTTATAGGAATATAGGCACTAGGCCTATCCACGTTAATATGGCAAAATCAAGAATTCTGGAGGCTTTATGTCTGCTCAAGTAGAAGTAGAGATTAAACAAATATATATATAAAAAATAAGCCCAAACTGATTCAACTTCTTTACTCAAGGAAATAGTAAAAAAAAAAAAAAAGCTCACTGCAGGCCAATACCTCATGTCACAATAGGGCACAACTACCTACACATTCTGATGAAGCTATATTGACTATAAACCCAGTTATTTCACCGGAAATAACACTCCTAATACCTGTAATCTTTCATCCACATTTCTTTCCTCTTCACTGGTGCATCTTGAGTTAAACATTGTTTTTACAATGATATGTAACAGTAATGTATCAGCATTGATACTAGACACTGGAGCCTATTTCCGAGCATGAAGTGCAACCAAGCCCAATATAGACTTATGTAAGAGCTACAAGCCTACACATTGTTGTCCGTGTGGTCGGGTGCTATGACAAGAGTGTGTGACCATATTTAAATAAGAAGTGAAAAATAAGTGAATCGTCACACTGATTGACACCCTGATCCCTTTGTGTGACGCCCCTGCATTTAGGTTGATATTGCCTCTATGTTTAAAAGGCGCAACAACACAAAATGAAAGAAATATCGATAGCTATATAATTCCCTCAAATAAAGGAAAGTAACAAACTTGTTTTGAAAATGTAAGGAGTAGAAAGTGCAGATATTTCTGTTAAAATGTAGGGGAGTGAAAGTAAAAGTTGGCAAAAAAATAAAAACTCTAAGTGAACAACGAAAGAGGCGTCTGTAAAACTGCAAAGGAAGTTGTAAGGCTATAATTTGTTAATTCCGTCGGGGATTACAGTGAAGGTTTTAGGCGGGTATAACAAAGAAGGGGGTGTGGTGGTGGGGAGGAGGGGGGAATCACACCCAGAACAGGTTACCCACTGTCTCTCATACCTAATTAGCAAAGTCTTTAATGAGCATTCTGACGACTGTTATATTAGACATGTAACAGATTGACTGGCTTCAATTATATCCTCAACTTGGATGTATGCAATGAGACAGAGGCTATAGGATGTGTGGTCTGCATTCTTTAGAGACAAGCTCCGATTTGCATTTACGCTCAGGGCATCTTTTGTGTTTAAATCTGCCCCCATCCCGCTGGCACAAACTTGATTTGATTGCTGTTGAGCATATTTCTCTGTGAGTTCTGCACTCTTTGGCACAGTCACTGCTGTTCTGTTTACAGGTTTTTTCAGTTACAAATTATTGTCATTACTGAAGGCAGTCAACAAAACATGACAGCCTGAGCAACCTCATTCACACTTCATCTGATTAAAAGTTTCACTAACGCTATTTCTCTTTCAAAAACAAAAACATCCCTTCTTTGACCCATCTCCCTCTAATTAGTCTGCACAAGTTGGCAATGGAAATTGCACACTTTCTGCTTGCAATAATGATCTGTTGCCTAACAAATTTGTTAAGTGGTATATTTTCTAGCCACCGTGGATATTCACATGTATAGGACTTTGTCAAATTAAACTTAAAATAATTTTCCTGACAAGAAGATGTGATGTGTGAGTGAGCTGCTACTATCAGTCTAGGTAAGTGGAGTAAAATGAAAATGTTGCCAATAAAGACACTATCGGAAGAATATATTCTGTTTAGCCTCTGTTCTGACTGTTTTCACGGTCACCTATCATGCAAATATCTTGATAGTCATAGAACATTGTCACCGCAGTAGGTCAGGTGCGGTACAATGTATATTGAATTTATAGTTACAGTGGTTCATTATTTCAATGAATAGATTAATATACAGTAAGATAGTACTAGTTTGGCTTAATTTGATGTGGTGCCTAAATTATTGTGTCCTATAGAACATGTGGTGAAATTCTGCTCTACAGGGCTGTTTTGTGAACTTGTCAGAAAAGACTCCCCGCATCGCATTGTTATCATACTATTTCCTCAAGAGTCAGCCACATGGTCTAGCGTGAGATGTGTTTTCCAGACAATACATTACTTAAAGATAATGACTGTTTGTTGTTTGCAGTAGATACTCAGTGCATTTGACATGACACACAGTAAGCATTCAGAGTCCTCTGTCAGGGTATTCATTGTACTGTGCTGACTTCAAAACGACATTCAAAACTACCAATTAACATGTAATGAAACAACATGAGTGTCATTTAAGCCTGGCTGGAGGGGTCCTTTTGACACTCTGTTTACTAAATGTCCCATCCTGTTTTACCCTGTTTGAAAGCAGTTCCTAGAAATTTGATTGCATGTTTCGTCTGTTCTGCATGATGTAGTTCCTGGACTGATATGTTATGGTGGTGGTTGTTGGTGTTGATTAGTGAGATTGTTCAGGTGGCTGTGGAAAGTGCTGGCAGCAATACAAGCTGGCAGTCTATATCCCACCTGTCAAGTTCCATATTTCCAGTGTAGAGGTGTCGCAATCCCTTAGGATAGCATTGCTTTACCAGGGACTCACAAGAGAGTAAAAACAAATAAAAACTTTTAGTTTAGTTGTGGCACTGAACATGTAATTAGTCAAGTGTTAATTACTGATAGGGAGATTAAAGGAAGAAAATTAGAGCTAACTCTAATCAGTCATGGGTAAAAGTTGAAAATAATTCATTTAAATACATCATAGGTATCGGTGATGTGTTGCTACTCTTGGTATGTGTATTTTTAAAAATTCTCATTAAATCCAACGTTTACTGATCCATGACTGATCGAAACATCACACAGAACACTGTATTTCTCCTATTCATGTTTCCATTATCAAATGAGGTCTGACACATGCTAATTAACATGCTCAAGTACATTCTGTTTGGAATGTTCAATTTATAGTTTTGTGTTTACGATTGCTACCTTAATTCTTTAAAAGTTTTAATTAATTTCAAATTAATCTGTGCTGTATAGATATCATTCGCATGCATTAAACATTCACTCAGGGTGAGGCTTTCTGTCTAATTCATGAAGTTCTGCACAGACTTCAGTGATGTTGACCACATTGGCATGGTTCCTTTGGGCCGTGAACCAGAACCTACAGAGGTTCTGCTGATGAATTTCACCCCTGAAAATTTGGCTCTCAAAAAGTTGGACGATGCTCATTTCCTGTGGTGTCCATGACTCTGTTCATAGGTTCATTTTTTAAGCTGCTGGATCCAGATAGTCGACCACATACATGGTTCAGCCTGGGACCACTCCATTTTGTATTCACTTGTACTTGTATAAGAGAAGCTAGTAGTCTTCTATATCTGAGGCACAGCTGTCTCCATTACAAATTTATTATTTCCTTTTCAGATGGGTTAAATGGGCTGCCAGTCCCATTCAACCCATTTAACCCATCTGATTTCCCTTAATTTTATCACCTTTTAGAAGCATTCTTGGAAGCATGTATCAGTCAATGAATCTCAACTGTAACACATTTACAGCTTTTATGGCCAGAGAGAGGCCACAAAGAAGGGAAAGTGACATGAGCAAAAAGAATGTAGAACGAGTCCTCCTTTACCACTCATCACACATCCCAGCCATCTCCTTTTCCTGAATGTTAGAGTGGGACTTGGGCACAGAGCGAGGCCTTAGGAGAGAAGCACAGGGCTGAGCTTGTGGACTGGAGAAGTCAGGTGCGGCTCAATGTGACCCTCTCCCCAGAGTGGGAGGCTCTGGCGCGCGCCTCTCACCAACGTATCCATCTTCAGCAGCAGATGCGTGGGCTGCTGAAGAGGGCCCATGCCAAAGCTCCAGTGAAACCAGACGCCAGCCAGCCTTTTGTCTGGCAGAGGCCAATGTGTGTGTGTGTGTGTGTGTGTGTGTGTGTGTGGGCTGAATGTGGACTTTTGCAGAGTCAGTAGAGATAATTATATGTTTATAAATCCAGTTATCTGTTGTAGATAATGATGAAGTGCATAAATAGGCAAATTCTGATGCCATGGTTGTGCCGCCCCATTTTGGACTGACTTTAAACCTTTAAGAGAAGCTAAGTTGTGTCTTATTTATAGCTAAATCTTCAGTCACTTGCTCTACGTTCTGGGAGATGCCTGGCGAGAGCTGTCTCCAGGTTTGGCCGCACAGCTTCATTGTTTACTTGAAACTGTCCACCTGCCGACAGCGGCTTTGTTTTCTCTCTGTGAAGCAACGAAGGCCAAGCGTGTGGCCAGCCAGCCAGCTGAAGGTGGCCAGACAGAGCGCGACAGCATGGCAAGTCTGACCAGCCGCAGCGGCAGCAGCAGGGCAACGCTCCAGGAGGTGTTGATGAAAGAGTACAACACACAGCTCTCAGCCCCACCTCCACCCACCCTGCCCAGGTAATGCAAGCGTTGCCATGTCTACACTTACACTGATGTATCTGTAAAGATTGTGTGTGTGCATCTTCTTTAACATCTATGCCATTATAACAGTACAACATTTACAGTTTTCAAAATGAGAGTCCCTGTCATATTGTTCTTGATCCAACGAAAGGTTTTGGGACAATTCATTCACAATACATGTTGATAAAGCTACAGCCGAGAGCTAGTGGGTCGAGACAAGCTGGATGAATTGCATGTAGATAAATAGATAGATACTTTATTGATCCCCAAGGGGAAATTCAGGAATGTGTATGTGTAACAGAGTTGGCGAATGAAGAGTTGTGCATAATTAACTTCACACATGTACATAACTTTAGTCATGCCACCAACGAAGACAAGATCCGTGACTAATTAGCTTTCTTGTCCATATTTGGACAATGGGTTTGTGTCCCGTGGAGGGTTGAAATGCTGTGGGTGTGAAATAGTGAGTGAGATTGAAAGTAGGTTCTAAAACTGAATTGTACAGTAGCTCTTTTTATCAGGTTTAAAACATGACTTTACCTGAGACTCTTAAAATGCTGTTTGCATGGAAAAGAAAATGTCTACAAGGGAAAAGTGAGAACACTCAAAGCATTTGTTAATATGGTCATTGCTCCCCTTTTGGAAATTGCTGGAGTTAGGCTCAGGGTGGAGCTTGAGTACCTCAGCCCATGCAGCTCCGAGAGCCTTGGAGTGAAGATCAACACCTGAATGGACCATTGAGAAAACCCTTTATGCAACATGAGGACCAGTCATTTGTAATTCAAGAAGCTTTTCCCATTGTATCTCACCAAGGAGCTTGCCCTCCAAACCTAGCCCGATCGCTGTGCCCTCGCCTACTCCAGAAAGAAGATGTGACAAACAAAAAGAGGAAAGAGAAAGGGGGAAAATAGAAAAAAAGGAATATCAAGGGGAGTGGGGGATAAAAAAAAGAGAAAGAAGAAAAACAGTCTCTATGTCTTGTCCCTATGCGACATCCAGCAGGGAGAGGAATTTGGGGGTTGCTGAATGGCTGCCAATGCTGTCTTCAGGGGACCTGCCTGTGTTAGAAGGGGACCCCTTTTTGCGGTACAAAATCAAACACTCTTCCCCCCCAGTGTGAGACGCAGGAGCACAACACAGAAGTGTGGGGTCGTCGGCGCACAAGCACCTGTGACGGCGCGTTGAGAAAAAGCGACGCACGTGAGCGATGGGCAGATTAAGGAACCCGAAGCCCCACGTCGTCCCACACCTCCCCTGCGAAATCCCCAACAATCCACCTCCCCTTCCCCCTCCTCTCCCCCTTCTTTGGCAGTGCACACAGCCACAAAAAGGGGGTCAGGAGCTGGGGTTTTGACCGACAGGAGTTTGGCACGAAGCCACCGGCACCGGCAGCGCCCCGCTAGCTGTCATTATTCGCGGGGTGAATTCACCACCAGTGGGGCTCCCGACGCAGGCCCGCGGCGCTTACAGCACCTCTTTAGCCCTGGAAGATGTCCTTTCACGCACATGGATTTTTTATTTTGTTTATCAATGGGGCTGGCAGCCTCACAATGGAGGAGCTGTCGACGCTGGCTAAATGGCCACTCTAGGCGTCAGCCTCAACTTTGTGTGCATTGGCGTTTTCTACTGCTGTGCAGGTTGTTTGCGTGTAAACAGCCACTGCTTAACATTTGAATTTTTACAAATCGGTTCCCTCTGATGTTTGACAGTCACATTGGGGTTCATTTCATTCTTACAGTTTGAGTGTGTACGTGACTACAAAGGGTAAGACTACACAGTGTTTGCTTGGCTTATATACATTTAGTGACACAAAAAGTGAGTTAAAAATATCTAAAAATATAAGATGTGAGAAATCCGACTTTTTATTGCACTGAAAGTGCTGCTAAAGTTGTGTTTTTGTGTTTTGAAAAGCCTTTGGACTAAGCATACAAAAACAACACGTTACATTTATATATCGCTTTTCTAGACACTCAAAGTGCTTCACAGTGAAGGGGGAACCTCACTAACCACAACCAATACATACACTTTAGGCTTAATGTTGATCTTGAGAATAATCAATGTCAAGAAATTTGATCGTGTTTCTTACCAAACCAAACATTTCTGTCCTTCTCTTCCTAGGAAGTTTTCCTCTCCGTATGCAAGCAAGGTCAACAAGCACAGGCCTGTTAGTGCCCCTGCCTCTAAACACAGGTACAGAACTCACCTTTGTCATTACTGAACACACCAATCATATTCACTCGTAGATGGCATTACTTCCTCCTTTATCACTCTTCAAACAGTTTTGACATGATGTGATCCCCTGCATCTATGCTGTATTATCAGAAAGCCTCTGTTGATGTTTTCATTCCTCTCTGGCGTAAAGGTTCTCCAAGCCCTGTGAGGAACCTCCTGTGTATCTGCGCCAGCCTCAGAGGATCAGAGTCACTGCCTACAAGAATGGCTCGAGAGTGACCTTTACTAAAGTCACTGCTTCCAACATTGCAACGGTCATTATCAGTGTATTGCCATTTATTTTTGCAAAATGCAGTGTGAAGACAAATAATCTGCCTATATAGCCTGGCTACAATGAGGGTTCTTAGCATGAAAGACTAAGAAATAGCATTTCTCATGATTTATTATGATAAATACTGGCTGTACATTCTGTTCTGACTGTAATTTCTCTTGTAGAGCATGTGCTCTTTAGAATAGTCTCCCATATTGCATGCTAATATAGTTTATCATCTACACACCTCTGTCTAGAACTTTTTACCCATTCGAAGATCTGACCTTAATATCCATGTCAGACATACATATGCCTCCATGGGTCAAACCCTATTTTGTGAGCTTTGTCTGGCTTTTGCTGCAGCTGCTGGAGGACTGTACACTGAAGCTGCGACTGAACTCGGCGGCCAGGCGAGTCTTCCTGGCAGATGGCACGGAGGCCCACGCACCTGAAGACATCCCTCAGGACGCCGACATCTTCATCTCCACGGGAGAGGCATTTGTGGATCCACTGGCAGAGATCAGAGGTAAAGCTTGTGGCCAAAGTTTAGCTGGAAGCACAGGGTTTACGCTTGTCATTTTGATTAAGGCCGTAGCACTCTTAAGCAGGTTTTTTTTTTTGGATGGTAAAGCTAGACCTTTAGTATTGTATATAGTTAATGAGGAAAGCAAAATACTAGTTTGTTATGAATCTTGGAGAGTTTAGTTAAAAATATGTTTTTCAACAGAAGTTCATACATTTAGTGTAAAATCTTCAATAAAAATACTTCAGATTGGCACAAATGAGAAATATATAGTAGAAAAGGATTTCCCTGCTGTTTACTGTAATTCACTGCTGTTGCCATATTGAGATGTTACTCTCATTTCGATGACAAAAGCAAGCTTTTTCAGCCATAGTAAATGTTCATGTGCTATTTGTCCTGGCCCTGGAGAGAGTCTGTTGGAGGGGAGAGGGAAAAAAAATGTGCCATCCAACAGCTAAGTTTATTTATGAGGCCTTTGTCATGCGCCAAGAAACGGCCCGGAACTTCTGTGCTGCAGCTGTGTTTCCTTGGCTGGGTTTCATGGCGACACGCATGGCTGTTCTGCGGAGTGGGGTGCGCAGGAGCCCGGCGCGGTGCGGCGCTGCCGTTGGCAGGCCCCGGCGAAGCTCGGCACAGCCTCTTTGCTGGATCAGCAAGCTTAACCCAGTGAAAATCTGGTGTGGCGCGATGGGTTTTGACTGATAATCAATCTTTGCCGTGGCCCGACAGTTGTCACTGGGACAGGGGGAGTGGAGCAGGTGGCAGATGGGGGCCTGTCTGCCGAGACCTGGAGGCCGCGAGGTGGTTCTGCATGGGCCGGGCCGAGCCCAGAGGAGGTGAACGGCCCCGGCACTGAATTAGCACACACCTCTAAGGGAAACGCAAACAGAGCTTATACAAGTGTGCGCTGTACACACAAACGCACGCATATGTGCACAGTAAATATATGAACATCCATGTGCATGTTAAACTCACACGCGCACACACGCGTACACACACACAAACACACGCACGCACACACACACGCATACACACTCACAAACACACGCACGCACGCACGCACTCACGCATACATACACACACACACACACACACACACACACACACACACACACACACACACACACCTACACAAACTCATACAAGTATTATACATATTTAATTTCATGTAATATGTAGTGTCTACTACAAAAATGTCGATAAATAGTAGAAAAATGAATGGTAGAAAAATATGATACAGCTATTTATGGAGAATGACTGATAATCTAGCATATTACAAAGAGCTCCCACAAAATGATCATGAGCAATTACCATGAATCACCTTGAAAAAAGTTCCTTCCTGGTCTGCTGACACTGTATTCTCAGTAATGCATCCACATTGAATTATTTTCTTAAATGACACTTCACTTCACTACATTATGACTTTTGTCTGTTTATTCTCTGTGGGTTGACTTACTTTATTTGTTTTTATTCGTTTAGTGGTTATTGTTGTTGTTGAGAAGATCGCCACGAGAACCATGTACTGTACTTCACACTTCTCTGTCCTGGAAAATATATTTGAACCTTGAGTGAAAGATGAATGAGATTTGCAAGACACTAGGCTACCAGACAGACTCAAACAATGAAACAAGAGCACACTGGTTTGAAACAAAAGACAAGGAAAGACAACAATAAAGAGGGAGCCAAAATTCAACACATCAGCACCATTATTTGTATGCGTGTGTGTGTAGGGCTGAATGATTTATTGCATTTGCGATAATATCGCGATATGATGAAAGGCGATTTTCTAACCGCAAAGGCTGCGATTACTTCGCAATATGTGACGTCGCCAAAGCATTGCGCCACTGACTCTTCACACAGACCATTGAAGAAGCAAAAAACGTAAACAAGAGGACCAGTTAACAGTGTCAAAAAAGGTCTTATCAGTAGAGCTACTTTGGTTAAAAATAAACCTCTTCATTGCCTTTTGCTTGAACCTACCATGTCCCTGGTTCTAGTTCCTAATTACCCTGTGCTTCAACTCTGGCTGGTAACTTCGTTAACTTGTCCAGGTGACGATTAAAACTTTACGACTGTCACATGTGCACTGGGGACTTTGTTTACTGGAGTACAGTGACAGTGGGGGCATTTGCGATATCCAAGGGGGTTGGCGGCGCAAACATTTCATCTCACAGGTAATGAATTAATGCATAATGTTATCCGCGAGTAGTTGTTGACACAGCTAACCACCAACAACCCAGGTGTCTGTGCCGTGTCTGTGCCACTGCATGTAGGCCTAACTTAACTTACGAAAGAAGATCATATCAACATGAAATAGAAACAAAATAGAAACGTATAAGAATCATTAAATGTTTACAAGGCTGGAAGTTCAACAAATATAGGCCTACTAATGTGATTAAAATAGTTAAATAAAAAAATATTTCATTCATCAATCTTATTCAATGACCTAATGCCATTATAACATAGGCCTGGGCTCCAGGAAAGAACAGTTTATGTTTCATTTTTTTGTTGGTCATACTATAGAATGATATATTGCTTGTATTTGTTGAATAAGACAGAAGATAAAGAGCTTAAAAATTATCGCATCGCAATCGCAATATTGTTGAGAAAAATCGCAATTATATTATTTTCCATAATCGTTCACCCCTATGTGTGTGTGTGTGTGTGTGTGTGTGTGTGTATGTGTGCATGTGTGTTGCGGCCCTCCTCCTAAACCTTTAAAGTGAAGCTGTGAGACGAGCCACAGGTGTGAGATGTGCGGATGTGAGAGCGGAGTCAGAGCTGTCACTGAGAGTTTTCCACTGTTTGGCTGCCGAGCTGATGTGTTGCGAAGGCCCGTGATTGACACGGGAGAGGTGCGAACGGAGTCGGAGGAGGAGGAGGAGGGGGCAGCGAGGGGGGAGGTGTCAGCTGGTCCGTGGGTGGACGGCGGCAGATATTTACATCTCCCCAAACCACCGACTCCTCTCGGTGGTGGGGCAGCGGCAGTATTGGGGGAGATAGGGGGCCAGGTAGCGTGCTAACACGCTAACACCTCCCTGCGTCACGCACAGGCACGGCCTTAATTGCTCTGTCATTTTCTGTACTTCAGCGAGGATCCAAGGCACCGCTGTTAAATGAAGCATGGCACAGCTCACCTCGCACGGCTGATGTTCTCCAGAATGTTCCGCACTCTCTCTCTCTCTCTCTCTCTCTTTCTTTTTATGTAACTGTACTCAGAGATGAGCTGAAGTGCTCATGTGGCGTGAAATTGCACTGTACTGCCTCCTCTTCTTCGCCTTTAACACAAGTTTATTAAAAAAAAACAAGGTAAATCACTTTTTTAACTGTTCAAAAAAAGGACATTCAGAATACAATAAAAGTTATTCAGAATTCAGTTGTGTTAGCAGCTGAGTGGAAAAAGTTCCTGCAGGTTCACACTGGTTTACTACCTCCTGGATCGGCACTTTAATCTTCTAATCCAAATGTTCTTCTAATGACTCCGTGTGGAATAAATCTGAAGTGTGACTCCAAATATTTTGAAATGTTTTGACTGTTGGTTTAGTAAATGAAGCACCTGTGTGGCAGGGATTGTGGTCTGAACACACCATTTCTTGTGCCAGATCCAAGTGAACTATCACTTCCTTTCACAGGATTGCTATAGGAGGGTTGCTATGACTTGTTATGAAAGATTAGATGTCTAAATTGTGTAGGCTGACCGAATGTAAAGCAGTGCAAATGTTTTTTTAAGGGTTATGTTGAGCATGTGTTTGTATGCATATGCAGTGTTTCCCATACATTGACTTATTTGTGGCCGCCCACCACAATATTAACATTGACCACCACACAATGATTTTCCAGGTTGTGCTAAATTGTGCTTAAATCTGGTTAGCATTATAACCACGCTGCGCTAATTTGTTAAAAACTGTTGCATTCAAGTTAATTCTGCAAACCTACCACCACAAATAGAATTTAATTCTGTGGGAAACACTGATATGCCTTATGTGTTTGTGAAATGTGACTTTATTCATTAGCCAGTAAGTTTTGTTACTGTGTGCATATTACATGTACATATGCAGTAAATGGCGACGTATGTGTGTTTGTGTTAATGTCTTATTTTTTGTTTCTTTTTTATTGTTGTCGTTACGTGTTTATTTTTTTGTTGCTTATGTGTTTTTGCTTAGTACTGTATGTATCTGTTTGCTTTTCTGTTTCTATGTGGGAGTGTGTATGTGTGTGTGTGTGTGTGTGTGTGTGTGTGTGTGTGTGTGTGTGCGTTTGTGTGTGTGTGTGTGTGTGTGTTGTGTGAGTATCTGCGTTTTTTGCATCTGTGTGTGTATCCACATGCTTGTGTGTCAGTCTATGTGTGTATATTATGCATATTAGCGTCGTGTGAGAAAAAGGCTCATACCTGTCTTGCATAGGGGCTGGCCAAAGCTCACCTGGGAAAGCAGCTGAAGAATGTGGCCACTCCTCCCTCCCCCCCTCTCTCCCCTGCCCAGCCTGTGCACTCTGACAGGGTGATTGGCGGAGCAAATGGACTGCTCATAATGCCGTTCTGAATGCTCTGTCTGTCACATGATAGTCATGCCAAGTTATTAATTCCGGCCCTCCTTCTCACTCAACAAGAGGCCCTAGGGCCACCCTCACACCTCTCGTACAAGCCCGGTGCTGCATCACTTAGCTCCAGCATGTGCTCAGATGAATATTTTTGTTCTAGTCAACCATCAAAAAGTATTAGGAGGTTGTTCAAAACAGAACTGTTCAAAACAGAACTGTTTTCAGTGCTGTTTTATGGCATGCTTTTTTTATCTCCACCAGAATGTGTGAGATGGTGCTGTACTGTCTCTTTGGTTCTTAATGTTGATATGTTCCTATTTGTTCTAAAATGTAGAAATGTAGATATTATTTTGGGAGAGGACATCACAAATGTGATCATGGTACAAAATAATCAATATATATAGATATATCTATACAATATTTATTTATTTTATTATATTATTATTATATTTATTTATTTATTAACAAATAATTAAATAATCTCCAGCAGGGTTGGTTTGTTTAGGTAATCATGTGAGATGATTCCACAAACACGGTGGATGCTGGGAAGAAGAAGGGAGGGTCGGGGGAGTTGAGGTTGGTGTGTTGAGGTTGGCGGTGGTTGGGCGGTGGTGGTGTAAGATGCCTTAGGGGGGAGAGCGCCCCTGGAAAAACACAATATTGAATCAGAGGGAAATAATCATTTGATTAGTGGCAGAGGCATGCTAAGGTGAGTTTTAATTATGGCTAAATTGTGGTATTACCCCCTCACGACCCCCCCTTCCCGGCATCTGCTGCCATCAGGACTAGGTGATTTATGGGGCCTTTCAGAGAGGCCAGCTTGCCGTAGCTTCTGTTTAGCTTAGTGGGAGCCGACAGCCAAGTCTCTGCAATACGTGTGTGTGTATGTGTGTGTGTGTGAGAGGACAGCATGGGACAGAGAGAGAGAATATGTGAAGAGAGACTTTATCTGTGCGTGTGTGTACGGGGGATTGTATAGTGTGTTTGTGTGAGTGTCTGTGTCTGCGTGGGTCTGGAGCTAATACAGAATAAAGAAGGATCCACCGAGGGAGAGGGAGTACCTCTGTCTTTTGGAAGCCAAAAAAAACTTTACCCGTCTCTCTCTTCCCCCCTGCCCGCCCCTCTCTCTGACTCTCTCTCTCTCTCTCTCTCCCTCTCCCAGCCCATCTGTCTGTGAGCAGGGAGAGGAGCTGGACGCTGCGTGGGCTGGTCCAGTCTGGGGACGGCCATCAGCGTGGGGGCACCAGGGCCAGTGGGCTCTTGCGCCGTGCCCTTGGACGCCTGTGCCAGGCGCTGCCCACCGCTCAGCGGGTGCTCATCTTCAAGAATGGCGCCGGTAGAGACGGCCGTGAGGTCTCCACCACCACCACCACACAGAGTCTGAAGCAGGTATAGTAAGAAGCCCCGCATCACATCGCACCACGCTATACCGCACCAGGGTCTATTTTAAGATGAAATTTTGTGTTATCTTGTGCTATGGTATGTCCTGTTCTGTTCTGAACTCTTTGGATAAAAGGAGCCAAAATTATAATGTATTTATAAGATAATGTTGCATTATTGCTCATTCCCCTGTACCTACAGCAAGCCAGAAGTACATGTGAGTTTGACAGGTTAAAAAGATTTTTCATTACCTCCAGCATATGTCTCACATGACCCACAGAGTGCGTGATGTTCCCAGCTCCTCTGCAGAAGTCTTTGCATCGCTGCATGTGAGAGGAGGGTGATCTCATGATGGCTGGGAGAGTGAGAGTAAAGGAGAGAGCGAGGGGGGGGGGGTGATACGGTTAGTTAGATCGTTGTTGGAGCGACATGAGAGCGCTTCCTGTGGAGGTGTGGGTCAAGCGAGGCCGGGCCTGCCGCTCGCTGGCCTGGAACAGACCTGTCTGCTCGCGCCCTCTCTCTCGAGTATGTGTGTGTGTGTGTGTGTGTGTGTGTGTGTCCGACGGGCCGGACCAAAGCTGATTTAATATTCCAGTGAAACCGTGAAGAGGCTTTGGCCTCGGCTGCTCCGGCCCATCTGATGTGCTTTGATCTGTGAGGTGTGACCCCCCCACCCTCCACACACACACACACACACACACACACACACACACACAGGAGTCTCAGGTCCTCGGCCTCGCATGGCCGTGCTGAATTTCAGAGGGTGATCGGCTTCCTGTCCTTTTCTCCCTCCACTGGGTGCAAAACGCACTGCTAGCCTAATCGGTGTCTGCAACCTGACCAAGGGAATCCAGCTGGAACTAAGAAAGTGTGTGTGTGTGTGCATGTGTGTGTGTGTGTGTGTGTGTGTGTGTGTGTGTGTGTGTGTGTGTGTGTGTGTGTGTGTGTGTGTGACAGAGAGAGCTTATGTATGCATGCAGATTTCATTATTAATTTACAACGGTTGATAATTGCATAATTGATTCACTAGAGTTGCTATTTGAAATTATTGAATATAATTGTTGTCAAAAAAATAAAAAAAAGAAGTGTAAAGGTATTCATTGGATTGATGACTGAAATGCATGAACTGCCTTACAGCCATACCATGCAGCCATACCACTGTGAAAGTATGCATGCTCAACGTATTCAGTTCTCCTGTGAGAGCTGAAGTGCTTGACAGTCTTTCACACCCGCTCTCCTGTCTTTGCCAATCAATTTTCAGGTCCACTCCTGCACAAGCCCTTGGAGAGTTTGCTCCACACCTTTGGTGCAGATCCCCCCTACTGCCTTGACAGAGCCTGCTACAATCACACTTCCCATTGATATCTAATTGCACAGTGTTCGTCACTGCAGCAGCAAAAGCCAACTTGATATGTGCCTCTCTGTTCAAGGCGAGAGTAAGAAAAAAACAGTACATCTGTAAAATGTCATTCCTTATATTGGCATGGGTGTCAAAACAAAGATCTGGGATCGCTCTCTTGTACAAGCTCAAAAGCAATTATGGATATTGGAATGATGTGGAGCAGAAAGTTGAAACAGAGAGCACATCGCTGACACCAGTATCATTTTGTGCATTGTTTCATTGCCCTTTTCTCTTGGTGCCATCTTCTCTGTGGGGCTGAAGAGAGGCTGCATGGCTGATCAGAGGTCTCGGTCTCTGTTGCTCCCTGTGTCCTGGTTGAGTTTGTGCGCCTGAGCAGCAGCCATGTTACCAGACTCATGCATCTTACTGTTGCTGCCCTGTATGCACTGGTCCCCAACTTAAAGATATTCTCTGATACTCTCTCTCTCTCTCTTTGTCTATCTCTCTCTCTCTCCATTCCTCTTTTTCTCCCTCTCTCTTTCTCTCTCCCATGTAATTTAGTTCCTGGATGTGTGCACTGAGAAGTTGCATCTCACTACCTCTGCAAAGATTGTGTTTAACTGGAATGGAAAAGTTGTCGAAGACCTTGACATTGGTATGTAGTGTATTTTTTACGAGTTTGAGTTTGCAATAAATACATACTGTATACAGAAAGCAGGCAAACGCTTACATTGCCGTGGACTTAAAAAGTATTAATATCACCAGTGTCTGCTGTCTGGTAAGCAAGATCAGAAAGTGAGCATCTCTGGCAGCTAACTGTGCCAGGTGAATTTCAGAAACCCTGCAAGTGATGTCTATTAAGTGACGTGTCAGAGCGGTCCTCGCGGCCCCTCGGATGTAAATGAGTGGACTTGAGTAGCGGAGAGGAGCGCTGGAGAGAGCAGTGGGCTGTGGGGTGTCAGTGCGGATGAGCCTGTGTGATACTGAACTGACAGTCACCAAGGGAGATGGCCAGCCTGGAATGGACAGTTTCCACATGCTTGGCACCACCCCCCCCCCCCTCTCTCTGTTGGTTTCTCTCTCTCTCCCCATCTCTCTCTTTCTCTCTGTCTTGTCCCTAAGAGGCTGGCAGAGGTGTGTGGGCGGGCGGGCAGGCCTGGCTGCGTTCTCTCGGGGCCCTGCCGGCACCCTGGGTGTGAGTTGCGGAGACGGCGGGGGGGGGGGGAATAGGAGTGGGGGACGGGGGGGACATGTCCCCCCCTCGCAGCGGCCGGGGTAATGCGACGTGGCACGCCGTAACTCAGGCTGACAGACAATTCGTCACTCACACTCCCCCGAAACACAAGACGCTTGTACAGTCACACGTGCAAACACAAGGGCCAACACACAAACACAAACACACACACACACACTTGGCCAATCTCACTCAGTCTCGCTCTCTCTTTCAAGCATGCACACACACACATACACATACACATACACATACACATACACATACACATACACATACATACACACACACACACACACACACACACACACACACACACACACACGCACACATACATCTCATCTTTGCGCTACACATCTCACCCAGTCTTTCTCTCTCTAACATACACACACCTACACTTACAATCTCTCCGTCTCTCTCACACACATAAATCAGAATGCATCTTTATAATGCATCACAGCCTTACTAAAATAACTGAGGGTTGTGCGCAGAATTGCGTTCCTGAAGAGAGGTTTGTGTTCTCAGCATAATCCTTGTCTGTGTTTACATCGGGATGCTACAGAATGCATATATGGTGGGAAGTTCCACACAGTCGTAGCATCTGACATCTCCAATTGAAAATATGTCATTAAAACAAACACAACAAATCATTACAGTCCCAAATGACGAGACATGCAGTCACACCCCACAAACAAACACAGAAATCAGCCGTCACAACCCAGACACTGCAAACGATAGACATGCGGTGTGACAAGGGGTGATGGGTGTGTGTGGGGGGCTCCTCTATGGTGGGTGTGAGGCCCAGTAGGGCTTCTTCTCAGCCCTGCTGACACCTCCGCCACCCCCCTCCTCTCCCGACCCTCTGTTACCCCACCCTCCAGCCCCCCACAGCGGGGCGGGCAGAGGGGGCCGTCTCTCACGGCCGGCCCGGCGCGAGCTGCTCCGCATCAGAGTGCGAACGTGATTATTGACTGTGGCTGTCCCCCTCTGGGCTTTTACACACACACACACACACACACACACACACACACACACACACACACACACACACACAAACACGCCACCATCATATGTGCACACTCACACGTTCTCTCTCTCCCTCTCTCTCTCTCTCTGTATCACACACACATACACACACACACACACACTTGTGCGGCTTGCGCCTTGGCTCGAAGTCCTCTGTGTAATTGTCGGCTGTCACCTGCTCTGGTCTTCACACTGGTTCACACTCTCTTTTTACCACTCCACACAAGCACGTCCCTTGGACATTTGATATGAGGACCGGGCCACAGAATATCCTTGCACAAGTGCCACTCACACAAAGAGAGAGAGAGACAGAGAGAGAGAGAGAGAGAGAGAACAGAGACATCAATACAATTAGAGACAGTGAGAGAAATTTAACACAAAGACTTGTTTTCTTTTATTTATAAACAACAAAGACTACTGTTACCAACATAAACTTCAAAGACCAAGACCAACAGTTGACAAAAAATGAGACCATGCCACATGCGCCAATGGCTCAGGAGGTAGAGGAGTCGTCCAGTAACTGGAAGGTGGCTGGTTCGAGCCCAACTCCTTCTGTCGAAGTGTCCTTGAGCAAGACACTTAACCCCAGGGCTCCCAATGAGCTGGTTGGCGCCTTGCATGGCAGCCTCCGCCATTGGTGTGTGAATTGGAGAATGTGAGGCATGATAATGTAAAGCACTTTGGGTGCTCACGGGAGCCAAAAAAAGTGCAATCCATGCTACTGTATACAATATTCTATACTATATGTACACTGACACTTTCAGCCATTATGTGTAAGGGGAAGGGAAGTCCGTATGGCCGTCTTATGTCACTGCTATGAAGACTCATAACTCATAGCCAACAGAGAGGCCCCCAGTAAAGCTCAACCCAGCCGGTGTGTTTGAGTGGATTTGTCAGGGTAAAAGATATAAATATGTTTGGAAAAGGCCCATAC